>NC_057813.1:539536365-539561943 GCF_018294505.1 Triticum aestivum | reverse complement strand
GCAGTGGTGCGGCGGCGCGGCAGCGCGGCAGCGGGCGGCGGCGCGAACGGCGAGGGTGGGGCTAGGGTTAGGCGGCGGAGGAGGAGGCTGGCGGCAGCGGTAGATCGGGCACGGCTAGGGTTCGGGCGCGGCTAGGGTTCGGGCGCGGCTAGCGTCTCGCTCGGGTCTCGGCCTTTAAAGGCCGCCTGGGTACAGTGTCCGAGTTGGACACGGCCCAGTAAGGCGATGGAACTTTTTTTTTAAATAATTTCATGAAAGAAAAATAAATAAAATAAATACTAAACGGACTCCAAAAATCCTAAAATAAATTTACCCCGTCCTCTAAAAATAAGGCGGACCGGGTGAACATTTATTTGGGCCTCTAATGCAATTTTGAAAAATGCATTTTTCCCAATTTAAAATAAAATAGCGATAAAACTTTGAATAAAATTCTTATTTGATTTTAATATTAAATCACCAATATTTCTTTATTTTGGGGAAGACATTTTATCCCCTCTCTTTTATTTTCATGGAAGAAATATTCGAAGAGAAAATAATTAAAATCAAACGATCCTCTTTTCAAAATTTGAGAAAACTCAAATATGAAAACAATGAAATCCCCAACTCTCTTCACGGGTCCTTGAGTTACTTAGAATTTCTAGATCGAGCCAAAATGCAATGAAAATATGATATGCAATGATGATCTAATGTATAACATGCCAAATTGAAAATTCGGGATGTTACAAACCTACCCCCCTTAAGATGAATCTCGCCCTTGAGATTCGGGTTGGCTAGAAAATAGGTGTGGGTGGTCCTTCCATAGGTCTTCCTCTCGTTCCCAGGTTGCTTCCTCCTCGGTATGATGGCTCCATTGAACTTTGCAGAATTTGATAACTTTGCTGCGTGTTACTCGGCTGACAAACTCGAGAATCTTCACTGGTTTCTCCTTGTAGGTCAAATCGCTATCCAACTGAATCGCTTCCAGTGACTATGTATCTGTTAGAGGAATATCAGCCATCTCTGTGTGGCACTTCTTTAACTGAGAAACGTGGAACACGTCGTGAACTCCTGACAATCCTTCGGGCAGCTCAAACTTGTAAGCAACTACTCCCATATGTTCCAAAACTTTGTATGGTCCCACAAATCGTGGTGCTAACTTTCCCTTGACTCCAAAACGTTTTACTCCTAGAAGTGGGGGCACACAAATATATACTCTGTCTCCGACTTCGTAAATTGTCTCCTTGCGTTTTGAATCTGCATAGCTCTTCTGCCTGGACTAGGCTACTTTGAGTCTATCGCGAATCAGCTTAACCTTCTCTTCAGACTCTTTAATCAAATCTGGTACAAACAACTGACGGTCTCCAACTTCATCCCACAGCAACAAGGTCCTATACCTCCTTCTATACAATGCTTCGAAAGGGGCCATCTTCAAACTAGCTTGGTAGCTGTTGTTGTAGGAGAACTCTGTATATGGGAGATTGTCGTCCCAACTAGATCCATAGTGTAGCGCACAAGCTCTCAACATGTCCTCTAGAATCTGATTTACTCTCTCAGTTTGTCCATCTGTCTGCGGGTGGAAAGCTATACTGAACTCTATCCTGGTTCCCAAAGTTTCATGCAACTGATTCCAGAACTTCGAGGTAAACTGGGTTCCTCTATCTGATACAATGTTCCTCGGAACTCCATGCAGACATACGATCCTGGTCATATAAATCTTTACCAACTTAGCACTGGTATAAGTGGTCTTCTGTAAGTGTATCTAGTGCCACCCCTAGTTGGTTTTGGAGTATTGACGACAAAGTTGGTTGAGGGACGAATGCGTTTGTGAGAATTGCAGGATAACGCAGGTAGTGTCCCTCATTGATTCGGTTTACCTACCGGAGATGACCCCTAAAAATGTATGAAGACATTGAAGACAATGGTGGTGTGTGAAGATATTCACACTAAAGTCTATGACATGAGAAGACATTGAGTGAAGACTATGGAGCGCGAAGACTGTGTGGTTTCGTTGTTTCCTTTTCTTCTTTGTTGAGTCATAGGAACCACCGTACTGTTAAGTGGGGTCCAAGTGAACTAAGTCAGAGTGACTGAAGTGATGCTCAACCCAAATCCTATGTCTTCGAGCGAAGACAATGAGAGCAAATCTTATCCAGAGTTGGATGAGTCAGCTTTGCTTGTAGCCCAAGTAAAGTTGCCATGTGTGTTTGAAATCTGACCGTTGGAACACGTGTTAGTTCCTTAGTGACCCAGGGTCATTTCGGACAAATCAGGTCAGGTTGCCTAGTGGCTATAAATAGCCCACCCCCTACACCATAAATTGGTGGCAGCTCAGAGTTAGTATACGGCTTTTGTCGTTTGAGAGCAACCCACCTCGAAGCATTTGAGAGAGAGAAATCCTTGTGAGGACAAAGCCCAAACACCCAGAGCCAAAGAGTGTTAGGCATCACTGAAGTCTTTCTGTCTGTGTGACCTGAAGACTTATTACACTTGAGGACTTTGTATCCTCCAGCCGGTTAGGCGTCGCGTTCTGAGCATCCAAGAGTCATTGTGGATTGCCGGGTGAACGAAGTCTATGAAGGTTTGGAAGTCTACCTTGAAGACTTACCAGAGTGATTGGGCGAGGACTAAGTGACCTTAGCTCAAGGGGAATAAGGTGAAGACACAGTCTTCTGAGTTGAATCTCAGCCTCCCTAACCAGACGTACAGTTGTCACAGCAACTGGAACTGGTCCAACAAATCCTGTGTCTTCAACAAGCAACTGGTTCTATCTCTTTCATCCTTTACTTGAGTTTGTCTTCGTGAAGTCATTGCTTATCGTCTTATCTGATTGACTTCATTGCTTGACTACTATTGTTGATTGGCTTCATACTATCTTCCATCCTGATCCTACTACCTAGCTGCTATTAATCTTCGAACGTTAATGCTATTGCATACTTGATTATGGCTTGCTTGTTGTAGTTTATCTTCCGCTGCATATCAATTAGGTTGTTTCTATTGTTTGTCTTCGAAACTTCCATGTTTTGAAGACTTTCATAAAAATTGCCTATTCACCCCCCCTCTAGTCGATAACTAGCACTTTCAATTGGTATCAGAGCAAGGTACTCCCTTGTTCTGTGTGATTCGGTTTAACCACCTGGAGTTTAGCTATGTCGACTGCAGGGATAATCAAAGTCTCCACTACTTGCCCCGTGTTCGATGGAACAGAATATCCATACTGGAAGAATAAGATGCGCATGCATCTTGAAGCCATTGATGTCGACCTCTGGTATGTCATCAAGAATGGCGTTCCCAAAACTGGTGAAGGTGTCACCCCTACTGATGTCAAGAAGTTCATTCAAGTGGACTCGACTGCAAAGAACATCATCTGTGGTCATCTGACCAAAGGACAGTATGGCCGTCTGAGTGCTCTGGAAACATCAAAGCTAGTCTGGGACTGGCTGTCCAAGGTCAATGAAGGCGTCTCTACACAGAGAGACCAGAGGATCAGTTTTCTTCGCAATCTCTTCAATCGCTTCAAGAGAAACGACAATGAAAATGTCCAGCTCAGGTTTGATCGCCTCACCGACATCACAAATGAGCTTCAGGCTCTTGGCGCCACTGAGATCACCAAGCATGAAATTGTCAAGACACTGCTGAGATCACTTGACACCTCCTTTGACACCCTTGCCCTCATGATACAAGAACGTCCTGACTTCAAGACACTCGATCCGTCTGATATACTTGAGAGGCTCAACACACATGAGTTCCAGCTTTCTGAGAAAAGAGATATCTATGGCCCCAACTATGGCCGAACTCGTGCCTTGAAGGCAAAAGTTGTTTCCTCATCTGAAGAAGAAGAATCTGACTGCGGTTCTGATGATCCTGAAGACATTGGAAGGGAGCTTGCTATGCTTGTGAAGAAGTTCCAGAAATTCACCAAGAAGAAGGGCTTCAGAAAGTCTTCACGATCTTGGTCAAGAAATGATGAAGCTTCCACTCAAGACAACAAGAGAACATGTCACAAGTGTAAGAAGCCTGGGCACTACATCTCCGAGTGTCCTCAGTGGGACAACGAGAAGAAGAAAAAGAAGAGCAAGGAATATGACTCCGATGACAAGAAGAAGAAGAAATCTTCGAAGTCTTCTTCCAAGTCCTCATCAAGGTCTTCATCTCACAAGAAGAACTCATCTGGCAAGGCTCGTGCTTTTGTTGGCAAGGAAATGGATTCAGAGGAGGAGTCTGCGTCTGAGGAGGCAGAGGTGGAATCTGAAGTTGAGTTCGACTCTGGCGTTGCAAGTCTGGCTCTAGCCACAGCCTACGTCGCAAAGTCCATCTTCAACACTGAAGACAATGACTCCCACACCAACGCTGATGATGACAAGGATGATCTTGCTCCCACCTACTGCTTCATGGCACGCGGTGCCAAGGTAAAATCGCGCGATGCTTACTTTCAAACATCAAGTGAAGATGACTCTGATTGTGAATCTAAACCCAGCTACAAAACACTTGCTAAAATTGCTACTGAACAACAAAGGGCTATGGAACATACTCAAAAACTGTTAGACAAAAACGATGACCTGTTGGACGCGGAAATGACACGTTCACAGTCCTTAGTTGAAGACATAAAAATCTTCATGCTAAGTATCAAGAACTTGAAAGTCTTCATGAGACGCTCTCAACCACTTATGAAAAGCTCTTGTATGATTATCTTCAAAGGAAGCAAGAGCTTGAGAAACTGAAAGTGACTCATGAAGATCTTCAAAAAGAGAATGAGTCATTTCGCGCTCAATAGATCAGTTCCGCTCAAGATGAATTTGAACCACCATGCTTAAAATGCATTGAGCGTGATAACGCTACCTCTATTGCTGAATGTTCCACTGCTGCTACTGTTGCTCTGTCTTCAACTACTGATGTGGTAACTAACCCCTCTTTTGAGGATACCACTACTATTGCTGATGAAAATGCTAGGTTGAAGACATTGCTTGAAATAGGGATGTATAAAAGTCTGAAAGGGCATCAGACACTTTGTGATGTCCTCAAAAAGCAGATTCTGAACCGAAACCCTAGGAAAGAGGGTGTTGGGTTCGAGAGGAAAATGAATGCTGATGGTTCCTACTAGAAGCCTAAGCAGTATCCCAAAACCACATGGGTTGCTGCAAAGGAACCTTTAGTGGATTCATCTACTTTATCTGGATTTACCTGTGCTAATCCTATTATCATTGATGAATCCTTTGATGCAAACTATAAACTGTTCAAAATCAGAATGGTGAAGTGTTTGCCAGGTATATTGGTACTAACTGCAGGAATGGACCTCATATGAAGAAGATCTGGGTACCCAAAAGCTGCCTTGAGAATCTTCCAGTGAATGTCATCATGACACCACCAGGGAAGAAGACAAACCCCAGACCAAAGGCATCATATGGTCCAACGGCTACTTACGAACACAGGACTCACTTGAGTCACCCTAACGCCAATGTTTTGCAGAGAAATCATACTCAGACTCATGAATATGAGCGTGTGTCTTCAAATCGCTATGTTCATAGAACTAAGAACTTTTCTGCTTATTCACATGAGTATCATTCATCTCCTGCAAGGCTATTTGCTAGGGCTTCAAAACCGAAATTCTCAGATGCTGCACTTAGACTCATTGCTTCTAAGCCACCCCTGAAAATGTGGGTGGTGAAGAAGAATTAACTCTCTCTTGCAGAATGTGGTCTTCAGCCAGCAATCAATGGCGTCCAATATAATTGCTGGGGACCTAAAACATAAAGGGATGCATGATAAAATGACTTACTATGTATTCCACATATGAATCACTTACATGTCATACTATGTGCTAACTTTCATCTATGCTGTGATAATTCATGTATGCAACAACTACTTATGCTTCACAACATACCTTGTGAAGCCTATCCTCCTAACTGCACTGTAGGGCATGTCACCAAAAGCTTCAGAATGGATTATTGACAGCGGATGCACTAATCATATGACTGGTGATCGAAGTCTTCTCATGGACTCAACCTTACGTCCATCCGACAAGAGTCAAATCACATTTGCTGACACTAGTAAAGGCAAAGTATTGGGTCTAGGTAGAGTTGCAATCTCAAAGGATCAACACATGGATAAAGTGATGCTTGTTGAATCCCTTGGATTCAACTTAATGTCTGTCTCAATGCTTTGTGACTTAAACATGATTGTGATATTTGGAAAATATCATTGCCTTGTACTAATGGAATCTGACAAATCTCTAGTCTTTGAAGGGTATAGGAAAGGTGATCTATATATGGTAGATTTCTCAGCAGGTCCAAAACTTGCCGTATGTCTTCTTGCTAAAGCTTCAGAATGCTGGCTATGGCATCGAAGGCTGGGGCATGCTGGCATGAGGAACTTGCACACTCTCGCCAAGAAGAAGCATGTCATAGGCATCGAAGGTGTCAAGTTCAAGAAAGATCATCTGTGTGGTGCCTGCGAAGCTGGAAAGATGACAAGGGCCAAGCATCCTTCGAAGACAATCATGACAACATCTCAACCCTTCGAGCTGCTACACATGGACTTATTTGGACCTACCCACTACTCCACCCTCACAACAACGGCGTGTCTCTATGGCTTCGTCATTGTTGATGACTACTCAAGATACACATGGGTGCACATAATTCTCTACAAGACTGAAGTACAAGATGTCTTCAGATGATTCGCCAATCGAGCAATGAACAACTATGGCGTCAAGATCAAGCATATAAGAAGTGATAACGGAACTAAATTCAAGAACACCGGCCTTGATCTTTATCTGGATACAATGGGAATCACTCATGAATTTTCTGCTCCATACATACCTCAGCAAAACGGCATTGTAGAGCGCAAGAACAGAACCCTCATCGAGATGGATCGAACAATGCTTGACGAGTACAAGACACCAAGAAAGTTCAGGCCTGAAGCCATTGATACAGCTTGTCACATCATCAACCGTGTCTACATCCATAAGCTTCTGGGCAAAACATCCTATGAGCTCCTCATTGGCAAGAAGCCAAATGTCAGCTACTTTAGAGTCTTTGGTGCTAGATGTTGGATCAAGGATCCCCATCACAAGTCAAAATTTGAACCCAAAGCTCACGAAGGCTTCATGCTTGGCTATGGAAAGGATTCGCACTCTTACAAAGTCTTCAACCTCTTCCACTACAAAATCGTTGGAACAGTGGATGTGCGATTTGATGAAACCAATGGTTCACAAAGAGAAATTCTGCCAAGTACACTTGATGAAGCTCCTTCCTGTGAATCAATCAAGTTGATGGGAACTGGTGAGATCATGCCCTCTGAAGCACAGCCTGAAGAGGAACTTATCATGTCTGCACCAAACCAACCTGAAGACAATGCTCAGACCGAAGACAATACTTCCAATGATGACAATGATCAGCATGAGCAAGGTCTTCGTCCAGTTCATCCTCGTGTTGCAAATGAAGTACAAATTGAGAAGATAATTGACAGCATCAATGCGCCTGGTCCTCTTACTCGCTCAAGATCAACACAGTTAGCAAATTTCTGTGGGCATTTCTCATTTGTGTCAATATCAGAACCCAAGAAAGTTGATGAAGCTTTTATGGAACCTGAATGGATTCAACCCATGCAAGAAGAACTTCAACAGTTCAAGCTGAATAATGTTTGGGAACTTGTCAAGCGACCTGACCCTCGCAAGCATAACATTATTGGAACAAAGTGGATATATCGAAACAAGCAAGATGAGCATGGTCAAGTCGTTAGAAACAAAGCACGTCTTGTGGCTCAAGGATATACTCAAGTTGAAGGAATTGACTTCGATGAAACATTTGCTCCTGTTGCTAGGCTTGAAGCCATTCGCATACTGCTAGCCTATGCAAATCATCACAACATCTTGCTATATCAAATGGATGTAAAGAGTGCATTTCTCAATGGCAAGATTGAAGAAGAAGTATATGTTGCACAACCACCTGGCTTTGAAGATCCAAAACATCCTGATATGGTGTACAAACTCAACAAAGCACTGTATGGCCTCAAACAAGCTCCTCGTGCCTGGTATGATACAATCAAAGACTTCCTGAAGAGCAAGGGCTTCAAACCTGGATCCCTCGATCCCACTCTCTTCACGAAGACATATGATGGTGAACTGTTTGTGTGCCAAATATATGTTGATGACATAATCTTTGGCTGCACCAACCAGAAGTACAGTGATGAGTTTGGTTTATGATGCAAGAGCAATATCAGATGTCCATGATGGGTGAGCTGAAGTTCTTCCTTGGTCTTCAAATTCGTCAACAAAGAAATGGCATCTTCATATCTCAAGAAAAATATCTCAAAGACTGCCTGAAGAAGTTCGGCATGCAAGATTGCAAAGGTTACACGACGCCAATGCCAGCCAAACATCATCTTGGTCCCGACGACAATGGTAAAAAGTTCGATCAAAAGGTATATCGCTCCATGATTGGTTCTTTACTTTACCTATGTGCATCTAGTCCAGATATTATGCTTAGTGTTTGCATGTGTGCTCGATTCCAAGCGGCACCAAAGGAATCGCATCACTTAGCAGTGAAGTGAATTCTTAGATATTTGGCTTACACCCCAACACTCAGATTATGGTATCCAAAGGGCTCAAGGTTTGATCTGGTTGGATTCTCGGATGCTGATTATGCTGGTGACAAGGTGGATTTCAAGTCAACATCAGGCACATGTCATTTTCTTGGTCGAGCACTTGTCTATTGGTCTTCAAAGAAGCAGAACTGTGTGTCACTCTCAACTTCTGAATCTGAATACATTGTTGCAGGATCTTGTTGTGCTCAGCTTCTGTGGATGAAGCAAACTCTCAAGGACTATGGCATCGAACTGAAGCAAGTCCCTCTCTTCTGCGACAATGAAAGTGCCATCAAGATTGCCAACAATCCAATCCAGCACTCGAAGACAAAGCACATTGAAATACGTCATCACTTTCTCAGAGATCATGTTATGAAGAAAGATATAGATATCATGCATGTCAACACTGAAGAGCAACTAGCAGATATCTTCACAAAGCCCTTGGATGAGCAAAGGTTTTGCAAGTTACGGTGTGAGCTAAATGTCTTGGAATCCTCGAATGTCCTGTGATCAGGCACACATCCTAACACTTATGCATGTTGATGACTTAGATGTGCAACACACAAAGTAATGTATATCTTCAATCAATGAAGATTTACACTCTGAGTGTGAATACATTAACATGGAATTTGACTTCGGAGCGCCACGATAATTGTGCGCCGTGTCTGGGTCTAATACTTCCTATACGGTGGGTAACGCCACCACCAAATTTCTCTGTTTGAAGTGTTTCACTCATGGTGTTATTTTGCAAAGACTTCACATTTGGTTTGTCGTTAGTTTCAATTTATCTTCATGATTTACTGTGCTATGATGATTTGATGGCATATATATATATATATATATATATATATATATATATATATATACTAGCGTTCTGGCCTCTACAGCATTCACTTATAGCTATATCTTCAAGCTGAATCTTTTGAACTAAGTGAATGTGATCGGACCCTAATCTCTCTATGCTTCCTATCTCAAACTCTATCTGTCCAAATCATATGCATTCTATTGAAACTGTCGAATGTCTTCTCTGTGTCCTAGTCAGCAGAAGACAAAGAGACAAACATTAAATCTGTTTTAAATAACTTATCTTTATTGTTGAAATCCGGAGAAGCCGGAACAACTCTCGAACATGCCTGGCGGGCGTGGGAACGTGGGACAATTCTAAGTATGTTGCATGCTTGCCACGTACCCCTTAGATGTGAACCTCCAGGGGCACCAGCGTAATTGCGTTGTGTCTCTCACCTACTTATAAATACTTGTCCCCTGCGGTAAAGAAATCCTTCTTCCACCTCTCCACCTCCGTCAAAACCCTAGCGCCACCGCTAGCTCGCGACGATGCCGGCAACGAAGCGCTTAGCTGCCGCGACTTTTCCGACGCCGTCCTCACGCCGGCCGCGGACATCCTCCTCTCCGCCGTCGCCGTAGGTGTCCTCCGTCGCCAAGTTAGGGCATGGTGGACTGAACTGCTCGGTCTCTCATTCTTCCCATCTAGCAGTTCGTCATGCGGTAATTATAACTCTATTTTTACCACCTTTTTGATCTTCATAGATTCATCCTACTTACCGAAAGTGGTTTCTGCCTACTCAATGTTAGATCTATTCTATCTGCATCTCATAATGCCTAGTCTATTCACTTAGATTTCCTATCTAGTTTGATTCCTCACTTGTACTTATTCACGGATTGGTACAAATCTGGAACCAACTCACCACATATAAGTGAATATCTTCGCATCATGAGGTTAATGTCTTCAAACTGATTTATCTTCAAAATCTTCTGAGAATGCATATGACCTCTTCCCCTTCTCTCGCATCTCTAATGCTGTCACAGGTACATGTCCGTGGGAGAATCCCTTGGTTCTCATAGTCTGCATTCATTTGCAGAATACTTGCAGCATCATACAAATTCTCCTGAAGCCAGTTCCTGCTTGACCAGCAAGCATAAATCTCTGAAGCCTCTGAACGTATTGAAGCCATTCAGCTTGAAGTTCATGGCTGCACAAAAATCAGCAAGGAAGGGTGGTAGACAGCGTCGTGGGGGAACTTCGAAGGATCTGCCTGAGGATCTGGTAGAAATGTATACAACAGATCCTGAAGAAGATTACAATCAGCGCAAGACTCAAATCCAATGGATTCGACGCTATTGGGCTGAACAGTGGTACAAGTACAAGTTCGTCACCCAGGAGTACGCAGAGAAGTATGCTATCAAGAGTCCTTGGGGTGATATTCTCTATCGAGGCCTTCCACCCAAGAACAGAGCTGAAGCCATTGCGCAAGAATTCTATCCTTGCATGGTTCGTGGGCCACAGCCTGAAGAAGCCGACCCATCATCATTGCTCTGGTGTCACGACGACAATCTCTTCAAGCGCAACTTCCAGTTTGTTATTTCTTCAGCAAAGGAAAACAAGAAGTCATGGGGAATAGACTTCAATCCTGATCCCTCTGCTCCCCGTGAGGATGGGACACGTGAAGCTGAAGAGAATAGAATTGGCCCCTTTGCCAACCTTGATGGTCTCATCTCCTGCGTCTTGGTTCATGGTGCCAGAGTGGATCATCCCAACAATGATGCTGATTCTGATGAAGCCCCTGCTCCTACTCCAAGGCCGAAGAAGCCAAAGAAGGTTAAGGTTACATCATCAGCCACACCTCCAAAAGCTTCTCGTGTGAAGCCATTGGCCACTGCACCTCCTGAAGCCAGTGTGCAGTCTGAAGATCAATCCCGTATCTCCAAGAAGACAGAGAAGAAAAAGCAACTTGTCAGGCATACTGCTCAAGCTCTGACTCCTGCTGCTATTCTGCGTGAAGAACCCATTGATCTATCAAGTGATGAAGATCTTGCGGATGATGCTCTTGAGCAGCTGATAAAGAGCAAGGAAGAAGCAGAAATCTTCAGCAATCTGCCTCTCTTTGATGTGGCCATCATCCACAATTTCATTGATGAATGGTTCGACACCCCAAACGCTAGCTTTGAAGATTTACAGCTTCCAATTGGCCTCGGCGTCTCTTTCAATGGCGCCATTGCTTCTGAGCTGGCTCTCGCTCAGCGAATCGTTGAGCTCAAGAACAAGATTGATTATGAGAAGGCTCAATTCAAGAAGCATGTGGCCAAGCTAAGTGTTCAAGACGTCCGAAACATTAAGGTCATGCTGCATGAGCTTAAAGAAGCTTTTCTAAAGAAGCGCCAAGAAGCTCAAGGCTCTCGTGAGCGCATGAAGAGTTTGGCTGATAAGTGTGTGCTTGCCTACAATGAGGCTGAGAAGCACAAGTCACTTGGCCGTCCTGGCATGGACCCTAGGATGGCAGCAAAGAAAAAGAAGAAGCTTCCTGTTGATCAGCCTGCGCCTTCAAGCCAAGAAGCTCCACGCATTATCTTCCCTAGTAGCATGACTGGCTCGAAGCCAAAGGTCACCACAACCGCTTCAGAACAGAAGAAGACGAGGGCTGCAGAGGCCGAAGCCAGAAAGAGGAAGAATACCGAAGCTCTGATGCCGCTCCCTCCAAGAAGAAGCGCAAGACCAAGAAGAATCGGGCTGCTCCCACAGAGCCCCTTTTTGTTGAACCCATCTTAGTGATTCATCCTGCATCTGCATCCCAAGAACTTCACATGACTGTTCATGAGCCTGCTTCTATAGAGGCTCCTGAAGCTGAAGATATTCCAGCAGCTGAACCCACCGCTGCTGAAGACATTGGTCATCATGACAATGTTGAAGATGATGAAGTTCTTCCTCAGATCGAATACAATGTGGTATCATCGCCTGTTCGTACGAACAGCGAACTCATCAGCATTGGTCGTCCTCTGACGCCAACTGCAGAGGGTGATTCATGGGCTGATCGCCCTCAAGAACAAGACTTCCCCAATTCTCCCCAACAACAACAAGTCACAACATCCGTAAGAGCTGAAGAGGATGAGGGCCTGCCCACTCCATATCCAAAAGCGTCGCCAGTACTTCAAAGGCTTCGCAAAGGACCAAGGCCTCAAGCTCCTCTTCCAAGCGTTCCAGAAGGAGAAGTGCATCATCAACCTGTTGCACGTCACATGTTTTCAGAAGCCACTCCTGCTGTGAATGTCTCTGCGTCTAAAGCACCTGCTGCTGAAGACAATCCGGCTGCATCAGCCGATGAAGAACATCAAGAAGAACGTGTCTCTACCCCCCCCCCCATTCCTAAAGAAATAGTTCATGAAGTGAATGTGTCAATGCCTGACCCTTCAGCTCCTCAAGTGGAGGTTGAAAATCCTGAAGCTGCCACAACCAACGCAAGTGAAGCCAATGACATTGTCATGGCTGAAGCTAATGTGGAGCTTGCAACAACCATTGTGCCTGAAGCTAATGCGGCCACTGCACCTGAAGCTAGTGAGGCTACCCCTTCTAAAGCACCTGTTGTGCAGCCTGAAGCCTCAGTTGCTTCCACTGCTCCTGTTCCGCCACCAAGGCCCTATACAATTGAGCAGGCATATAACCACGAAGAGCTAACAACAGTCAGATGGCCCGTTCTGGTCCCTCCGCCTAATGTCGCTGGTCCTCAATTTGACTATCATGTTGAGCATAGGCATCAAGTCCAGAAGCCCAAGCCAAGACTGCCAAGGTTTCCTATTACTGCCACCGCTGTCGGGTCATTCAGTGCTAATGGCTTCAAGAGCCACAACACATTCTTTGATAGCTCGAAGAACCCCTACACGAAGCCAAGGATTGCTTCAGATCGGTTCTGGAGTCATCAGCAGCGAAGCTATTACTCCTGTGTTCTGTATGATCAAGGGCGCATCTTTCCTCATATGCGTCTCGACACTGAAGCCATTACTGGACTCCCATGCTTAGAAGAAGCACTTGACTGCTTTCGTGATGCTGGGATGCTCAGTTTTGTCACAGATAAGGAACACTGGAATGAAGAACTATTGCTTCAATTCTATGCCACACTGCACATTCGCGGCTACAACAGAGATACGAAGACTTGGGTTCTCGAGTGGATGACCGGAAACGTTCATCATGAAGCTAAAGCTATGGATATCATCGAGCTTACAGGCCTGTCCACTCCTGAAGAACTCTATGAACCTGGCTGTCAACATCATCGCAATGCCCTGGAAAGCATCTTTCATAGGCCTGAACCCAATATGAGTCAGATGCTGAGCATGATGAAGCCTTTGCCCCGTGACGCTGAATATCCAACAGAGTTCTTTGTTGAAGACCTTGAGTATCTGCCACGCACCATATATCACATAATCAGGCGGACTCTATGGCCTATCAAAGGACATTCATCAGCGGCAAAGCTTGAAGGAGCTATGAAGACTTTGGTCTTCTACATTTTCAATGGCATCAGCTTCAATGCACAAGATTTCTTCATCAGACAACTTGCTGCCTCTGGCTCTGATCTCTTTGTTCTGAAGTTTTATGCTCCATGGGTCATGCGACTCATAAAGCGACACTCTACTGTCAACTATCAACCTTCTGCTCGCAATCATGTGATTTTTCTACCTGAGGTTGACATGTCAGTTGAAGCTATATATCCTGACCCAGCCAAGAAGCCTCTTTGTCTTCAGAATGCCGAGCACCAAAGCTTCACTCAACCCATTGAAGGTGTTCAAGCAGCTACACGAATCTATCCATTGGCTAGAAATACTCGTCTGCCTCATCGAGCACCTACTGAAGCCACTGAAAGCACCATTGCTCAAAGGCCTCGGAAGCATTCTCGCGTTCTCAATGATCAAGAACTTCTTGTGGCCCTTCATCAGAAACAGGATAAACATCACGTTTGGCTCAAAAGACAGATGCAAAGCCTCTTGGTGGATGTCAATCGCATTCGCAACCTTGCCACCAAGAATGCCTTTGTTGCTCACGAAACTTGCCGGCGATCATGGAAGAGTTTGACCCTGCTTAGTGCTGAAGCAGATCTTCAAGGCGATGGCTTCAATGAAAGATTTCAGTTTGACTCCACTCCTCCATGGAATGCTGTCTTATGAAGAACTCCATCTCTTGAAGACTCTGAATATTCTTCCTCCGCGGCAACGGTAAATGCCAGAGTGATCAATGATGAGGATGATTCTACTTCACCACCTCCAACTACTACTCCGCGCATCGACACTGCACCAAGTTCATCTGCACCGCCACCCAACGACGATAACCCTGCTGCTTCACCTACTCATCAAGAAGACGAGTAGATGCTCTATGTCTTCAAACCTTTTTGGTCATTCCTGACAAAAGGGGGAGAAGCGTATGAGTTGATAGTCTTCAAGCGGGTTCATATGGGTGGTTGCGTTATATTTTGCCTCGTGCTTACAACTCTTGCGCTTTGAAACATTTGGTTCTCTGAGTTGTAACACTTAAACTTGATGGTCGTTTGCTACTTATTTGCATTTCCACGTGTGATGATAACTTCCGCACTTAAATCATCCTGCAGACGTCCATTTTTCATTATGCATGTCATCCTATATGCTACATCATTTCATGCATGATGAATTATCTTCATAAGTAGAAGTGGATCTCCACAAGTACAACCTGCCATGTGCATTTTCATTCCAAAAGCAAAATCATTTATATGCACATCTTCAAGGGGAGCCCTTGCTACTTATGAAGACAAATTCCTATCCTTTACAATTTCACATACTTTATCCCCGTTGAAAACTTCAACCAGTTTGTCATCAATCACCAAAAAGGGGGAGATTGTGAGTGCATCTAGTGCCACCCCTAGTTGGTTTTGGAGTATTGACGACAAAGTTGGTTGAGGGACTAATGCGTTTGTGAGAATTGCAGGATAACGCAGGTAGTGTCCCTCATTGATTCGGTTTACCTACCGGAGATGACCCCTAAAAATGTATGAAGACATTGAAGACAATGGTGGTGTGTGAAGATATTCACACTGAAGTCTATGACATGAGAATACATTGAGTGAAGACTATGGAGCGCGAAGACTGTGTGGTTTTGTTGTTTCCTTTTCTTCTTTGTTGAGTCATAGGAACCACCGTACTGTTAAGTGGGGTCCAAGTGAACTAAGTCAGAGTGACTGAAGTGATGCTCAACCCAAATCCTATGTCTTCGAGCGAAGACAATGAGAGCAAATCTTATCCAGAGTTGGATGAGTCAGCTTTGCTTGTAGCCCAAGTAAAGTTGCCGTGTGTGTTTGAAATCTGACCGTTGGAGCACGTGTCAGTTCCTTAGTGACTCAGGGTCATTTCGGACAAATCAGGTCGGGTTGCCTAGTGGCTATAAATAGCCCACCCCCTACACCATAAATTGGTGGCTGCTCAGAGTTAGTATACGGCTTTTGTTGTTTGAGAGCAACCCACCTCGAAGCATTTGAAAGAGAGAAATCCTTGCGAGGACAAAGCCCAAACACCCAGAGCCAAAGAGTGTTAGGCATCACTGAAGTCTTTCTGTCTGTGTGACCTGAAGACTTATTACACTTGAGGACTGTGTATCCTCCAGCCGGTTAGGCATCGCGTTCTGAGCATCCAAGAGTCATTATGGATTGCCGGGTGAACAAAGTCTGTGAAGGTTTGGAAGTCTACCTTGAAGACTTACCAGAGTGATTGGGCGAGGACTAAGTGACCTTAGCTCAAGGGGAATAAGGTGAAGACACAGTCTTCTGAGTTGAATCTCAGCCTCCCTAACCAGACGTACAGTTGTCACAGCAACTGGAACTGGTCCAACAAATCCTGTGTCTTCAACAAGCAACTGGTTCTATCTCTTTCATCCTTTACTTGAGTTTGTCTTCGTGAAGTCATTGCTTATCATCTTATCTGATTGACTTCATTGCTTGACTACTATTGTTGATTGGCTTCATACTATCTTCCATCCTGATCCTACTACCTAGCTGCTATTAATCTTCGAACGTTAATGCTATTGCATACTTGATTATGGCTTGCTTGTTGTAGTTTATCTTCCGCTACATATCAATTAGGTTGTTTCTATTGTTTTTCTTCGAAACTTCCATGTTTTGAAGACTTTCATAAAAATCGCCTATTCACCCCCCCTCTAGTCGATAACTAGCACTTTCATCTTCACTGGGATAAAATGATCTACCTTCATCAAACGATCGACTACAACCCATATCGAGTCATAGCCTGAACGAGTCCTGGGCAATCCCGTGATAAAATCCATGCCTAACTTATTCCACCTCCATTCGGGTATCGGCAACGGCTGCAACAATCCTATTGGCTTCTGATGCTCTACCTTTACTCTCTGACAAACATCACAAACTTCTACGTACTCAGCAATATCCTTCTTCATACCGGTCCACCAGAAACTGTCCTTCAAATCCAGATACATCTTGGTATTTCCTGGGTGAATCGAGTATGGTGAATCATGGGCCTCCTGCAGTATCTACTTCCTCATCTCCCAGATCATTGGGCACATAAACGCGGTCCTCAAACCATAGGGTATCATGTTCGTCCTCACGAAATCCCTTAGCTTTTCCTTTTCTCATTCTTTCCTTGATCTCGGGAATCTCCTTGTCTGTCTTCTGAGCTTCTCTGATCTTAGTCATCAAAGTAGATTAAACTTCCAATGCTGCTACATAGCCTCTCGGAACTATCTCCAAACATAGCTCATGAAGCTCTTCTGCTAACTCCTTGGGTAACTCTCCGGTCATGAGTGTGTTGACATGGCTCTTACGACTCAACGCATCGGCTACTACGTTAGCCTTCCCGGGGTGATAATGCAGCTTCATCTCATAACCTTTGATGAGTTCCAACCATCTCCTTTGCGTGAGATTTAGCTCCTTCTGTGTGAAGATATACTTCAAGCTCTTGTGATTCGTGTGCACCTCACAGTGATTTCCGATGAGGAAATGTCTCCACGTCTTCAACGCATGCACTACGGCTGCTAACTCCAAATTGTGTGTAGCATAATTTAGCTCATGTGGTTTAAGCTATCATGAAGCATATGAGACAACTCTTCCATCCTGCATAAGCACTGCTCCAAGTCCTCGACGAGAAGCATCGCAATACACCTGATAATCCTTGCGTTGATCTGGAAGAATCAACACTAGATCTGTAACCAAGCATTTCTTCAACTCCTGAAAACTGGCCTCATATTCCTCAGTCCATTTGAACTTGGTATCATTCTTCAACAATTCCGTCATGTGCTTTGCAATATTAGAGAAATTCTCAATGAACCTCCTGTAGTATCCTGCGAGTCCAAGAAAACTCCGGATCTCTCCAACTGACGTGGGTGCTTCCCAATTTGTCACATGATAACCTTGGTGGGGTCTACTGCTATTCCTTCTTAGGATATAACATGTCCAAGAAATCCAAATTC
Organism: Triticum aestivum; assembly: GCF_018294505.1. Classification (NCBI taxonomy): domain Eukaryota; kingdom Viridiplantae; phylum Streptophyta; class Magnoliopsida; order Poales; family Poaceae; genus Triticum; species Triticum aestivum. Next base: position 539,544,143 of record NC_057813.1, on the reverse strand, counting down.
CTTCAACCAAAATTCACACTTGCTGAACTTGGCATACAACTGATGTTCTCTGAGCTTCCCAAGTACCAAATGCAAATGTTCCTTATGTTCTTCTTCATTCTTCGAGTAGACTAATATGTCATCAATGAACACCACGACGAACTTGTACAAAAACTCCATAAACACCTTGTTCATCATGTTCATGAAATAGGCAGGCGCGTTAGTCAGACCAAATGACATAACGGTATACTCATATAGCCCGTACCTTGTGGTAAAAGTTGTCTTAGGTATATCCTGTTCTCGAATCTTCAGTTGATGGTATCCTGATCGCAGATCTATCTTGGAGAATACTTTAGCTCCTTGCAATTGGTCAAATAGATCATTGATCATCGGCAGTGGGTACTTGTTCTTGATCATCACTTTGTTCAATCCACAATAATCAACAACCATCCTTAATTATCCATCCTTCTTCTCCACTAGAAGCACTGGCGATCCCCAAGGTGATGAACTTGGGTGAATATAACCCTTATCCAGTAACTCCTTAATCTGCTTCTAATCTCCTCCAAATCTTTTGCGGGCATCCCGTACGGTCTCTTAGATATTGGCCCTGTGCCTGGCAAAAGTTCAATCAAAAACTCAATGTCTCTATCCGGTGGCATGCCTGGCAACTCCTCTCGAAATACGTCAGGGAAATCCTTCACCACTGGTACTTCCTCCTGTACAACTCCTGATAAGGAATTCACTTGAGTCCTCTTCGGCACATGCCGGGATACATACTTTATCCTTCTTCCTTCTGGGGTGGTGAGCAAAATCGACTTACTCGCGCAGTCAATGTTCCCTCCATACTTTGATAACCAATCCATGCCTAATATCACATCCAGTCCTTGCGACTCCAATACTATTAGGTCTGAGGGGAACACGACCGATCCTTAATGGTAATCGATCACACCATAGACTAGCCATATACTCTGCTCCTGGCGAGCTTACTAACATGGGTGACCTAAGGGCTTGGGTTGACAGTTTAAACTTATCCACGAGTCCCCTTGATATGTATTAATGCGATGCACCAGTATCAAAAAGAACGATTGCAGTAATTGACTTAACCAAAACTTACCCATTATTGCATCTGGTTGCGCTTCAACCTCCTCCACACTAGCGTGGTTCACTTGTCCCATGTTGAAAGGGTTGTGCTTCTTCCCAGAGCTTCCATTGTCATTTCAATTCTTAGCTTCAGGGCACTCCGTGGAGTAATGTCTAGTCTTCCCGCACTTGTACCAAGTAATGTGACTTAGATCCTTCTTAGCGGGCGTTGCTGGGTTGGAACGGTTTTGGTCGTTGCTTCCTCCATTACCATCCCCATTCTTGGGGCCACTATGGTTGTGCGGAATCCCTCCATTGGCATTATGGCCTCCATGGTTATGTTGAAGGTGTCCTCCCGAGTTCGGGGTAAAACGAGGTTTTTGATGAGCTCCCGCATTGTACTTACCTTGTCCATACTTCCTCTTACGGCTATCTATCTGTTGCTACTTCCCTTCAATCATGAGTGCTCTATCTACCAACTCCTGGTAGTTGTTGAAGTTTGCCACAATCAACTGCATGCTCAGCTCATCATTCAGTCCTTCCAGAAACTTCTCCTGCTTAGCTGCATCCATGGCAACGTCACCAGGGCATAACGTGCTAACTTACTAAAGTCATCCATATACTGGCCTACTGTGCGTCCTCCTTGGCGCAAGTTATGAAACTCTCACTTCTTCATGGCAATAGCTCGTGCTGAAACATGGGCAGTGCGAAACGCCTACTGAAACTGATCCCATGTGACAGTGTCGATGGGGTAAGTGGCTGTGAACACTAGTAGAAAAAGGACCTAATATGAGACACATTAGTGCCGGTTTGGTTTTGAGCCGGCACTAATGTGTCCATTAGTTCCGGTTCCAACGGCTAGCCGCCCGTTCTCATCAGTACCGGTTCATGGCGAACCTATAGTACCGGTTCGTGCCACGAACCGGTACTAAAGAGGGTGGTGGCAGGGTGTTGTCAGTCTGGGGCCTGTCCAGCACCTTTAGTACCGGTTCGTGGCACGAATCGGTACTAAAGGTCGACGTACATAAACCCTTCGCCCCCCGAGCCACTCTGTTCTTCCCCTTTCCCCTCACTTCCTCTGTTCTTCCCCCTCTCTCCTCGAGCTCCTCACAAATTTTGCCCAAAATTGGTCAAGATTTGAAAGCCCCCATCCATTCAAATGATCACAAAGGTTAGCAACTTTGTCCTTTCAACTCTCATTGCTAGATTAGCTCTTGCAATGCTTTGTATAGTGATTAATTTGGGAGGAATAATTATATTTGCTAGTAATTGATTTATATGCAATTTGAGGTCAAAAATAACACTTAGTTTGCATATGTAGGTGTGGTTTACTTAGTGCCTTCTAAATCTCCGTCGTAACCACCGTCGATCGCCCGCACCGTCCTGTCGCCGGCACCACCTTCTGGTGAGGCTCTTGTTCATGAATGTTTGACATTACCAAATTGATGTTTATGTGATTTGGATATATAGTTACTCGTATAATTATCTTACCCGTACGTTATTTGTTATACATAGTGCCATGGTTTTGATATCCGTCCCCGTCGGCCCTCTTCCTTGTTATGATTCGGATGTGGTATATTCTCTTTTAAAACTAGTTGTTGCATTTCGTGTTTATCACAAATTATGCCCATCAAGTTGACATAGATATTTTTATCTAGGAGGTATGTGAACCGGAAATTCCAACCGACCCTATTGTCGAGAGGTTAAATTTAGTTGAAAGAGAAAACGAGTATTTGAAAGAAAAATTGAAAAGAATTGAGGGGGAGAAGATGGAATTGGAGTTGCATGTTGCCGATGTCGTCGATGATCACAAGATCAAGATGGAGAAAATGAGGTTGAAGATTAGAAAGATTAGAAAATATGCCATTGATAGTGTGGCTTGGTATCATTATGCTGTTGGATCAATTGTTACCTTAGTTGCGATCTTCATCGCATTTGTTGTTGCATTTAAATTCTTTAGCTAGAGAGTTATTTGTATGTTGCATTTAATTAAGTGTTGTATATGAACTTTATGTATGAACTTGTATGAACTTTATGTATGAACTTGTATTAGTTTGGTCTATTTGGTGTTGTGTAATGAAGATGAGCCGACAATGGATGTATGATGATCGATGCTCTCCCGAGTTCATTAATGGTGTGCATACTTTTCTGCGGGCCGCTGAGGCAAACAAGCGGGCGGCTTGTTCATGTTCTGGCTGTAAGAACGGTCACAGTTACTCTACAGAAAAAACCATTCACGTCCACCTATTTAAGTCTGGTTTCATGCCCCACTATAATGTTTGGACCAAGCACGGAGAAATAGGGGTTATGATGGAAGACAATGAAGAAGAAGAGGACGACGACGGCTATCCTGGCCATGGGTTCCCTGAATATGATGATACAACAATGCAGGAAGAAGCTGAGCCGGCAATGCGGGAAGAAGCTGAAGAAGAGGCATCAGATGAGCCCGCTGATGATCTAGGTCAGGCCATTGCCGATGCAAAGAGAAATTGCGCAAGTGATCTGGAGAGGACGAAGTTGCAGCACATGTTAGAGGATCACAAGAAATTGTTGTACCCGAATTGCGAAGCTGACAAAAAAAGTTGGGCACCACACTTGAATTGCTGCAATGGAAGGCAGAGAATGGTGTATCTGACGAGGGATTTGGAAAGTTGCTGGTAATGATAAAGAATATGCTTCCAAAGGACAACGAATTGCCCGAGAGTACGTATGAAGCAAAGAAGGTTGTCTGCCCTCTAGGGTTAGAGGTGCAAAAGATACATGCATGCCCTAATGACTGCATCCTCTACCGCGGTGAGTACGAGGATTTGAATGCTTGCCCATTATGCGGTGCATTGCGTTATAAGATCAGTCGCGATGACCCTGGTGATGTCGAGGGCGAGCGCCCCAGGAAGAAGATTCCTGCCAAGGTGATGTGGTATGCTCCTATAATACCACGGTTGAAACGTTTGTTCCAAAACAAAGAGCATGCGAAGGCAATGTGGTGGCACCCAGAAGACCGTAAGAAAGACGGAAAGTTGAGAGTACCCGCTGATGGTTCACAGTGGAGAAAAATCGAGAGAAAGTACTGGGAGGAGTTTGCAGGTGTCCCAAGGAACGTATGGTTTGGTCTAAGCGTAGATGGCATTAATCCTTTTGGGGAGCAGAGCAGCAACCATAGCACATGGCCTATGACTCTATGTTTGTATAACCTTCCTCCTTGGTTGTGCATGAAGTGGAAGTTCATTATGATGCCAGTGCTCATCCAAGGCCCTAAGCTACCCGGCAACGACATTGATGTGTACCTAAGGCCATTAGTTGAAGAACTATTACAGCTGTGGAATGGAACAGGTGTACGTGCATGGGATGAGCACGGACAGGAAGAATTTGACCTAAAGGCGTTGCTGTTCATGACCATCAATGATTGGCCTCCTCTCAGTAACCTTTCAGGACAGACAAACAAGGGATACTGCGGATGCACGCACTGTTTAGATGATACCGACAGTATATATTTGGATAGTTGTAGGAAGAATGTGTACCTGGGACATCGTCGATTTCTTCCGACAAGGCATCCCGTAAGAAATAAAGGCAAGAATTTCAAAGGTGAGGCCGATCACCGGACGAAGCCTCGCCACCGTACTAGTGCTGATGTACATGATATGGTCAAGGATTTGGAGGTAATCTTTGGAAAGGGTCCTGGCGGAAAACCTGTTCCGAAGGACGCTGACGGACGCGCACCCATGTGGAAGAAGAAATCTATATTTTGGGACCTTCCATATTGGAAAGACCTAGAGGTCCGCTCCGCAATCGACGTGATGCACGTGACGAAGAATCTTTGCGTGACACTGCTTGGCTTTTTGGGCGTGTATGGGAAGACAAAAGATACACCAGAGGCACGGGAGGACCAGCAACGTATGCACGGAAAAGACGGCATACATCAGGGTCAGGCCAGCTACGCTCTTACCAAAGAAGAGAAGGAAATCTTCTTCGAATGCCTGCTCAGCATGAAGGTACCGTCTGGCTTCTCGTCGAATATAAAGGGAATAATAAATATGGCAGAGAAAAAGTTCCAGAACCTAAAGTCTCATGATTGCCACGTGATTATGACGCAACTCCTTCCAGTTTCATTGAGGGGGCTTCTACCGGAAAATGTTCGATTAGCCATTGTGAAGCTATGTGCATTCCTCAATGCAATCTCTCAGAAGGTAATCGATCCAGAAATCATACAAGGTTACAGAATGATTTGGTGCAATGTCTTGTCAGTTTCGAGTTGGTGTTCCCACCATCCTTCTTCAACATCATGACGCACGTCCTAGTTCACCTTTGCGAAGAGATTAACATTTTGGGTCCTGTATTTCTACACAATATGTTCCCCTTTGAAAGGTTGATGGGAGTCTTGAAGAAATATGTTCATAACCGTGCTAGGCCAGAAGGAAGCATCTCGAAGGGCCATGAAAATGAGGAGGTCATTGAGTTTTGTATTGACTTCATTCCTGACCTTAAGCCGATTGGTGTTCCTGAATCGCGGCATAAGGGCAGACTGGAAGGAAAAAAGCACGCTAGGAGGGCATCAAATAATATGTATGGACGGGCATTCTCTTACTGAAGCACACTACACAGTTCTACAGAATTCCGCCTTGGTGGCTCCGTATATGGAGGAACACAAGAATTTTCTACAGTCCAAACACCCGGAGAAGTCTGACGACTGGATTACACGCGAACAAACGAGGACTTTCACCGGTTGGTTGCAGAAACGTGCCCTGAATGATGGCGATATTCAAAATGACTTGTACTCGCTATCCCAGTTACCATCTTCGAATATAATGACTTTCAAAGGGTACCAGATAAATGGGAATACATTTTACACGAACGCCCAAGCTAAGAAGAGCACCAACCAAAATAGTGGTGTCCGCTTTGATGCAACAACCAACAAGGGAAAGGAAACATATTATGGTTACATAGAGGACATATGGGAACTTAATTAAGGCTCAGGTGATTTGAAGGTCCCTTTGTTTCGGTGCAAATGGGTCAATATGACACGAGGCGGGGTAACGGAAGACCCGCAGTACGGAATGACAACAGTGGATCTCAACAATCTTGCGTATGCAGACGAACCATTCGTCCTAGCCAATGATGTGGCGCAGGTTTTTTATGTGAAAGACATGTCTACCAGGCCGAGAAAAAGAAAAGATAAGGAAGCGAATGGATCATACGACGAGCCAAAGCGCCACATAGTTCTTTCAGGAAATAGAAACATCATGGGAGTGGATGACAAGACAGACATGTCAGAAGATTATGAAAAGTTTGATGAAATTGCTCCATTCATAGTGAATATTGACCCGAGCATCCAGTTAAATGATGAAGATTTTCCATGGCTACAGCGCAAAGGGACAGACGCGAAGAAAAAGTTTCACACCCAAAGATCTGGGATGTGATCGGCTTCACTATCATCACTTTCTTCTGTGTTTCACACCCAGGAGGGAATGTTTGTAATAGTTAGGGTAGTTATGTGTTTTGGCATTTGAAACGCGAAGAAATTTTATGTGCAAACAAATTCTTTTCATGCATTTACTGATTTTTTTCCAGCTAAATGACCCTGAAATTGAAAACCATTTCAAATGAACTCAGAAAAGGTTGAAAGTTGGCATGGTATCATAATTTCATACAAATAGCATGTGCAAGAAAGTAGAGAGGGTTACGGCAAAAACTGGATGCACTTCTTGTACAAAAGGGACAATCTCTTTCGAAGTATCAGGGTTCCCGACGAAAACTGAACTGTTACAAAGGCATTTCATTTTTTAAATAACCTAAGCATTACCAAATTGAATATAATGATAAAACACACTAATATTAAACATAAGAAAAAAGAATCACTGAAAAAACCTTTTTCAAAGTTAAGTTATTCACAAACTAGTGATTCACACAAATTTCAAACAATTCAAAATTTAAACTATTCAAATTTGAAAACTACCGGCACTAACAGAGAGTTTGTAATTTTTTGTACCTAAAGCAAAAATATTCACAAAGAAACTCTAAATATAGCAAAAACAACTCAAAAATAAATAAAACAAAAATAAATAAAGCGAAAAGAAATTAGAAAATAAAAAAGCCCACCTACTGGGCCAAAGCGGCCTGCATACGACTAGGAACACAATCTGTTGTTGGGCCAGGATGCAGGCCCGCAAAGGCCCAGTAGGCCCACTAGGCGAAGAGGACAGGTAGGCCCACTAGGCCTGACTCGGAGAGGAGCTCGAGAGAGCTACCGCACTGGAGCTTATAAACCAGTGCGGTAGCCTCTCGGCTAGCGAGGTGGGACTAAACTTGCGCACCGCCTGGAGCCAGCGCAACCCCTTTAGTACTGGGTGGTGGCTCCAACTAGTACTAAAGGGGGGGGGCCTTTAGTACCGGTTGGAGCCACCACCCGGTACTAAAGGGGGTGCGCTTCCCACCGCTTGGCCTGGCCAAAACAGACCTTTAGTACCGGTTGGTGGCTCCAACCGGTACTAAAGGTCCATCCTATATATACAACACTTGAAAAAAAATTCAGTTTCCCTCTGTTCTTCCCTCTGTTTCCTCCCTCCGTCGCGCTGCCCTGCCTCGATCATCGCCGCCCTGCCCCGATCATCACCGCCCTCGCCCCTCGTTGCCGACCCCGGCCGTCCCCGCCCCTCGTCGCCGCCACCGTCGACGTCGCTGCCCCCGTCGTCCCCGTCGTCCCCGTCGCCGCGCCCCGCCCCGTC
>NC_057813.1:539526811-539535843 GCF_018294505.1 Triticum aestivum | reverse complement strand
CACACACACACACACTACACACATTAGTTTGTTTGTTATAAATTTTTCTGTTTTTTAGTTATAGAAATGTTAGAAATTATTCTATTTTTTAGTTATATAAATATTAGAAATGTTAGTTTTATAGAAATGTTATAAATGTTTTCTGTTTTTTAGTTATAGAAATATTTATAGAAATGTTAGCAATTTTTCTGCTTTTTAGTTATATAAATATTAGAATTGTTATGGAAATGTTAGTTATATAATCAGGAAATTTTAGAATTAGTTTTAGTTAGATGAATTAGATTAATGTCAAATTGTTAGAATTTTCATATATATAGAATTTTAGTTATCACAATCCAATCATTTAAAAAATGTTACTTTTTACGGGCATATAGTATTTGTTCTCGACGATATGCCCGGCCCGCATCCTCACTGTCGACCCGTTCACGACGATGTCATGCTTCAGGGGACCCATGTCCGGGACTGGGCTCCACCGGGCTGGCACTGGGAGGTGCTACCTGGAGGGGCGCGCCGCTTGGTGAGGAACCCGACCTCGGGTCCCGTCGTCGACCCTAATCTTCTTTGGTGGCGTTCGCGTGGGCCACATTCGGTGTAGAGGCAGCCGGCCCCGCCGGAGGTGGTGCGTCGCCGTGTCAGGGAGGAAGATGAGCACGTCCATCGCTACATGGCTGCTATGGACGACGTCAGGTTCTCCACTACTTGGCGGGTTCTTTGGGCAGATGACCGGAGATATGATCCTGTGATGGTTCCTTCTCTTTGGGTGTGCACCGCCCGCGCCCCAGGAACCACGAGTGGCGCCCTAGATTCTTCTGTAGTACTCGATCTTTATTAGGTACCTAGCCAGTGATGTATTCGATATATAATATTCGAGACGATGTATTCGAGATTATATATATTAAGACAATGATGTATTCGAGATTATATATTCGAGAGGATGTATTCGAGATTCAGATTTTCCTTATTGATTAATTGCATCCATGCATTGTAATTTGAATACTAAATTGTTTTATATTTCTTCTGTATTATTAGTAAAGTAAAAGCTATGGCGGACAATACCGGCAGAGAGAGAGAAGAGGAATTGTTCGACATCATACACAGCCCTCATAGGCTAGATGATGTGAATGAAGCAGATGACGGCTCCCAATATCTTAACAATACCGGAGAGGGTGATGAAAAGATATTCGATCTCGATGACCGGGCTGATGAAGTCATGAACTATGATTATGTTTATGACACAGACAATGTTTGTGATGACACAGACAATGTTGATCTTCAAATAACAAACACTACCGGCGAGGTATATTTATATAAGCATGCATCATGGTGATCATCACATGTTTTTTTATTGAAGATATATTAACGAATCGATGTTTCTTCTTTCAGCCCTCCGGATCGAGCAAATCTGCTTCTACAGACAGCAAGACAAAGCGAGGCCCGGGCAGATTGTTGAAGGATGGTGTAAAGTACCACATCGAATCCATCAAACCTAGTGGCGAACCCCTCACGCCTAAGAACATTGCGAACAAGTGGACTCGTCAGTGCGGAGTTCTTGTGAAGGACAAACTCCCGATCTCCATTCAAGAATGGAAAGAGCCAAAGACTAAACGTCCAGGTGTTACTTGGGTTGACAAAAGAGCCAAAAAAGACCTTGTGAAATCTCTGATGGAACATTTCACCCTACCAGATCATTTCACTAAAGCAGATGTGGAGAAAGTCAAGGCCGCTGCTCTTAAGAAGATGGCAATTGCATTCAACACCCACAAGAAAACTGTATGGGCCAACTACCTCGCTAATGAAAGGAAGACTCCAGAATTCACGGGAACACTAGAGAAGCAAAGAGAGCACTGGGACGATTTCGTGACCTTCAAGGATTCAGAAATATCTAAGGAACGGTCGATGAAAAACAAGGCAAATGCCGCAAGAAAGACGCAGTTCCATAGGCTGGGTCCAGGTGGCTACGCGGTGGGATTGCCTAAGTGGGATAAGTCTGAGCAAGAGATGGAGGATGCAGGGGTCACTCCAGTTACCCGGCACTGGCCCCCCAGGTGCAGAACTTGGTTCTATGTGCATGGGGGAGCGTTGGACCCGAAGACAGGCGGAGTTTCGCGGAAGGCAAGTCTAAAAGGAGCCAAACAAAAGATAATTGACGCAATAGATGAAGCTCGAAGGGGGGTGTTCACGCCCAACAGAGAGAACAACGAGCTTACGCGCGCCCTGCGAAATCCTGAACACCCAGGAAGAACACTAGGCATGGGCGTTATTCCCTGGTATGAGGGCTTTTCAGAATGGAACGAGGACTACAGGAGCCGTGCAAGAAGGAAGATGGAGGAGGAGAAGAAAAGGAAGCTGGAGGAGGAGCAGAGGAAGAAGGACGCAGAACGCCTTCAAGGCCTAGAAGCAAGGCACGCGGACCTGGCACTCAAATTCCAGCAGCAGTAACAGCAGATCGACTCACTTAGCCAGGAAAGGGGGTCTCAGCAGTGGCAGCAGCAAGCGGATGACGATCGTCCAGCATTGGATAGCACCATCCCATCCATGCCGAGAAGCAGCGTTGGTTCTGCCCCGGGCGACACACTGCTATAAATACCCTGTGGATGACATCATAGAGAACACTAACTATGAGCTACACTCCAAAATGAAGAACATATCCATGAAGGTGGCGAACGGCGTTGCTTTTCCAGTTACCCCCGAAGCAACCTACCATTGCATCCCGATTCCAAAGGGCTATGCTCGTGTCATGGTTGATGAAGTGGTGGACCCATATTCGGGGCTAACACTTGACATTCCTGGAGGTGAAGACAAGCGCACACTGGGAGAGGCCATGCATCGTATCATCCTATGGAGAAAGGATTGCATCATCTTTCGAAGTCCACCGACACCGTGTTGTTTGCCGACTCCTCGAAGTCCGCCACCGAGTCAGCAGACTCCCGCTCCTCCAAGTCCACGAACGCGTGAGATGACTCCTCCTCAAAGTCCGCCACCTCCTCCAAGTCCCCGAATGCATGAGCTGACTCCTCCAGTTTCAAGCCCGGCACAGCGTCATGCCACTTCTCCGGTTGCAAGTCCGGCACCATGTCAGGCCACACCTCCTGCTTCAAGTCCGGCACATCGTCAGGCCACTTCTCCTGGTCCAACTCCACGTCAGCCGTCTCCGCCGTCTCAGCAATCGCAGAAGAGACATCCCGCAGCTTTGGTGCGTAGCGGTACGAGTCGAGGTAGTTTAGGAAGTACACGCGAAGGCAAGCGATATAAATATGGTCCAAGCCTCGCTCCTCTTCCTCAGAGGCCTTACGACATGACTAAGGAGCAAAACACAGCCATAGTACAAGCCCAAGTGGATGCCCATTTTGGACCGAAACCAGCACCGCCGCCAAAGGAGAAAGTGCCTGAGAAAGTAATTGACCACTTCATTCGTATGGCTAGAGAACCAGCTCCCAAGCCTGTTGACTCGGACTGTGAGCGCCAAATCAGGAAGGCACATCGAGCACGACTACAGAAGGAATTGAGCTCAAGCTCGAGCCAACAAGCAGCTGGCAAAAAATGCGGGAAAACCGTTCCCCAGTTGGGAGAACAGGCGGCGCAAGCGATCCCCCTGCTTGTTGTGCCAACAACACATGAGAGGAGTAGTACGCGCGCCAAATATTATTGTGAGCAAACCGTTAGCGTTCCCTAGCATGGCGATGTGGTAATAACAGAGGATCATATAATGCAGGCTCAAATGCTCAATATCTCTATTGGACAACTCCTCGAAATCGAGCCCATGCCTACGCTTAAAGAATCGTAAATAGCATGGCAATATGTCCGAGGCAAACCTTTGGTCCATCCACACAAGGTCAAGGACCTCCCAACGAGAATGTATCAATTGCATCAATGGTACATGAACATTACCAAGATTTCCAATCGAGAGTCCCTCATGGTGAATGTCAAGCATGAGCATTATTACCATGAGAAAGCTCTGACCATTGAGTATCCAGAACTATTTCAGTTATTTAATCAAGATGCACTCGACAAGTCTATCGTCAGTTGCTATTGTCTGTAAGTGATTTCTTTCTGTAATTTAAGTCTCAAGCTAGTTATGTAGTGATAATTTTGATCAATCATTACATGTAATTATCCTCACTATATTCTTTTTCTGTGGTATTATATGCAGGATGAAGATGTATGAAATGAAAAAAGCTGGACGCTATGGCGTTGGGTTCATTGACCCAAATACCATTACATATGGGAGATTGAACATTGTCAAGCTGCTGTAGAGGAAAGCATGCTAGAGTTCTTGAAGCGCCTCAATACCAATGAAGATATACTACTTCCTTACAACTTCCCGTGAGTCACACTATCTTGTACTACAAATTCTGTTTTTGCTTACTAGCTAGCTAGATGTTAATAATTAAGTGTATACGGTTTACGGTAGTTGATTAATTTTATGCACATGCCCGCTTAATTAAGACATGCAAACGTGTGCGTATGCAGTTAGCACTGGGTCTTGTTAGACATTAAAGTTGAGGAAGGAAAAGTTGAATTACTGGACACACTAACTAAAGAAGATAAAGACTACACCATCGTGAAGGGGATAGTCAACAGGTAATTTCAATCATTATTAACTATTAGTTCCTGATATGAACTATTTAATAACCCCTTTATTAATTTTCTTTGCCGGCGGGCAGGCCATGGGCAAAGTTCATCAAGGTGACTCCAGGCACGTGGCCAAAAAAGTTGTTTTGGCATCGACCCAAGGTAAGTAATTAAGTAGTACTAGCTAGCTACCATCTCTTTAATTCTTGTTTCAATATCATTAATTAAGTATTATGCTTGATTAATCATTATCTGATTCAATTCCATTCTCGTAAAGGCCCTGAGGCAGGCGAAAGGGAATAATCTGTGTGCATACTATGTTTGCGAGAACATTCGCATGATGACGTGCGAAAGGAGCAGATCTGATAGACAGGACTGGGTACGTTTTTGTCAGAACACTATTCACACCATTATCGATATCTAGTCGCACAACTAACACACATGCATATTGATCTCCTTCTTAACAGTTCAGATCGGCGCGGGATAAGCTCCTACCATTGGACCGCATACAAGCACTTCAAGAGGAAATAGCCAGATTTTTGCTCGACCAGGTCATAGATCCGAAAGGAGAATACTATTACCCGCTACCGCCCCCATGAACCACTTGTCATCGTGCTCTGAAGGCACCAAGGCAACATGTAGGAGAAATTGTATATGTATATACATGTGTATGTGTGAATAGTTAATTGTGTTGGCTGTGAGACATTCGATGATATATTATATATATATATATATATGCGGTTCTATGTACGAGAAAATCTATTTAATATATATGCATAACATGTACAATTTGTAGTATCGTGAAATACCAGCAAACAAAAAAGAATTAAATGGAAAATAAAGCCAAATTGAAAACACAAAATTAAAGCAAAAATTAAAAAAACACTCAAACATTTAGTACCGGTTGGTGTTACCAACCGGTACTAATGTCCTACACGCACACGGGCCTGGCTCGTGCCACGTGTTTGCACTTTACGCCGGTTCGTGACAAACCGGTACTAAAGGGGGGGGGGCTTTAGTCCCCACTCTTTAGTGCCGATTCGCCAACCAGCACTAAAGGCCGTCACGAACCGGCACTAAAGGCTGGTTCTGCACTAGTGGAAATTCCCCCACCATGATGCTGCGGGTCCATCAAGCTGGTGTGCGAAAAAACGCACTCTCTCCGCATCTGTGCATCCTGCAGTGGTCAACTCCTTTCCAATCTTGTGGAGCCAATCATCTGCAACTATCGGCTCAGCGCTACTGGAATACACCGGCAGATTCAGCCTTAGGAAACGTGCTAGGTGATCAATAGGTGGTGGTGGTGGTGGATTGTTGTTGTTGTTCCCCTGGTTCTGATTCTGGACTAGTAGCAGCATCAGGGTATTCTGTTGCTGGATCAACTGGGTGAGCTCCGGTGGGAAAGCAAATTCATTGTCGCGTCTCGAAGGCATCTAATAGGTTTAGAAAAGATGAGAAAACAGAATAGAATGAGGTCTAGGGGAAAAATACTACCCATATGCTCATGAGACAAACACAAAAAATTTCACTTCAATCAATTCAAACAAGGACATACAATCGGTCTAACTATCGTTTACAAAAGTGCTCGGACTATTCTATATACATGGGAGAATACTACTACTGATATGGTGGTCGACTAGAAAGTTTGATCGGTGGAAGACTCAATGATATCTGCTCCAGCTTCATCAACATAGTCATCATCGCTATCGTCGGGGTCCGAGTCGGTGTCGTCGATGATGATGTAGTTCTCCGGACAAGTGGAATCGTCGTCTTCTCCTCCTGGCGCGGGGTCTCCCATGAACACTCCTAGCTTCCTTGTCAGGTCGTCATTCTTCTCCACGAGTATCATCATTTCCTCCTCGTATCCATCGCTTGTAGACTTGAGTTCTTCCTCCAGTTGTGAAATCTTGGTCATGTCCTTCTTCAGATCTATCATGCCTGCGCACATCTGGTTCTCCTGGCGATGAATGTGCTGGTTTAACTCCTGGATAAAAGATGCAACAGATCTGTCCTTCATGGTGCTGATCATCTCCCATTTCTCATCTCGGCACCCACAAATCTGGTAAATAGTATCCTTGAGATACTTGTGGTAAACTTCTCCAATGTGTCCCATGGCGATGTGGGCTGCCATGCTCTTTCCTAGACTCCAGGTTGGTGCATCAAAGGAAAACTCTATGGGCTCAGTGACTGGCATGAACGTCATTCCTGGAATTTGAACTTGTATCATCCAACGCTCTTCTTCTGGCATAGTGGCGATGTAGGTCCCGGTGAAGCTTGGTATTCCTATGCTCAGGTACTTAGTGACTTCCTTCAAGTGTCGTCCAAAAGGTGTATCTTCATTCGGTTGCGCGAACTTGTTCCTTGCATCCGCCATCCTATAGAGGGAGAGGAGTCAGAAATGAGAAGAGAGTAGTGTACTAGGGTCTTTGCTTAGTGGTCGTGTCCTACAGTCAGCGTGTGCTCTGATACCATCTTGTAGTGACCATACCTCAAACAGTCTGATCTCTGTGCATTAGTGTCATCCCTGAATCGGTAATGCTGACACGCACAGTACTTGAAGGATTTATAACAGAGTAGCAATCACACACTTATTACATCGAATGTCTCAAAAGAGAAATTTATTACAATAATACGGCTTAAGGCCATATAATAACGATAATAGCGGAAGGCTTGGGAGATAAAGTGAGTCCATCAACTCCAACGACATAGCTGAGTGAAAGACCACGACCTAAGGCACCTCACTCGTTGTCTGAAAAGTCTGCAACATGAACGTTGCAGCCCGGAACGGGTCAGTACATGGAATATGCTGGCAAAGTAACACATAGAGAATAATGAACAAATAATTGCTATCACTACAAGCAATATGGCTGGTGTAAAGCTCTATGGTTACAGTTTTGCATAAAGCCAATTTTTTCCCCTACAACAAAGGAATAAATTTATTTAACTATCATGGTGGTTGTTAAACATTGAGAAGGTTACTCAAACTCAATCCCAATTAAACATCATCATTAAACCCAATCAATTTATTTAAGTATGATGAGATCAACATGATAATCCAAGAACCAGATACTCAAGATGTCCATAACCGGGGACACGGCTAACCATGATAGTTTCTACACTCTGCAGAGGTTTGCGCACTTTTCCCCACAAGACTCGATCTCCTCCGTTGGATTTCTCACACTACATGGTGTTTGAGAAACGGATGACCGAGACACAGTCTTTCAGAAGAATTAACTCCTTACTCTGGGTAGACAGTACCAACCTACATCCCCTACATCTGCTGGTCTACCACTGAAGAAGGTCACACAACTTACTCAACTATGCTAGAGCCCATAATAGCTTGTGGCTGCACACGGAAGTTTCTAGCATGAATAATCTTATGATCCCTTTGAGCCTGGGGGCAGTCCATAGGAAAATCACACGGTACCCGGGATTTCCAGAAAAATAGACAACAGTGGGTTCTCCAGGTGCCTCAATCCACCCAGATGTGTATTAAAGTTGCCACCTCAAGTTAACCATTAATTAACAAAACTCACATCTGTCATGGATACACTCACCCAATCCACGTCTACTAGCATAGCATAGCAATAAGCAGTACGTAGAAGTAACTCCCAGAGGTTTGATAATAAATAGGTGAATAGGTACTACCTCATCTACTTCCCAAAACCCGCATATTAATCAAATCCTACTCATGCAATGTTTGATGGATTGATCTAATGCAATAAAACTGGGTAGTAAAGAGGTATGATCAAAGTGTTACTTGCCTTGCTGATGATCTATAAAACCTAGAGACTCGTAGTAGCACGCTTCGCGCTCCGGGTACTCTATCGCAAACAAACAAGCATACAATAAGCAATCAATCTAGAAGCACGGGTAAAACTCAAATAAGAGATCTAACTAGAAAGTTCAACTTAAGAACTCTGGTTTGCAAAAATAAACAAATCAAACGAAGCAACGAAACTCAAACTGCGAAAGAAACAAGATACGATTACTAATCTAGACTTAAGTCAAATTTTACAGTGCCAAAATCTTGTTCAAGATGGCTAACAGAAAGAGGGCTTCGAGACGAAACTCTAGGCGCTTGAATCGCCTGATTCCGATAAACAAGCGAAAAGATAAACTAAAACTAGGATTCGGGCTGAAATCGCGATCAAAAATAATCGCGGAAAACCCTGGAAAAACAAAAACTGACAAACAGGCTAACGACGAACGTTCGCTGTCTGCGGCTAAACGGTGAAAACCGTTTGTTAAAACGAACGTACAAACGGGCGTTCGCTAAATAGCTAAACCAAAAAAAACTAAAACCGATCTAATAAAAAAACCTAGGGTTTCTTAAAAACCGAACGGTTTTTCTACGAAAACCGGGGCTACCTCGGGACGGCGGCGGCGGCACTCTCCAGCAAGGGTGGCGGGGCGGCGGGGTCCAGCGACAGCGACGGTGGGCTTCGGCGGCGGCATGG
>NC_057813.1:539522109-539526323 GCF_018294505.1 Triticum aestivum | reverse complement strand
GCGCGACAGCCGGCGGCGGCGGCAGTGGGCGACGGCGCTAGTTTTAGGCGGCGGCGGCAGAGGCTGGCGGCGGCGGCGGATCGGGCGCGACTAGGGTTCAGGCGGGGCTGGCGGCTCGCTCGGGCCTCGGCCTTTAAAGGCCGCCCGGGTACAGTGTCTGGGTTGGTCACGGCCGGTAAGGCGGTGGAAGTTTTTTTAATAATTTCATGATGGAAAAACAAATAAAATAAATACTAAACGGACTTCAAAAATCCCAAAATAAATTTTCCCCGTCCTCTAAAAATAAGGCGGGTTGGGTGAACATTTATTTTGCCTCTAATGCAATTTTGAAAAATGCATTTTTTTCCTAATTCAAATAAAATAGCGATAAAACTCCGAATAAAATTCTTATTTGATTTTGATATTAAATCTCCAATATTTCTTTATTTTGGGGAAGTCATTTTATCCCCTCTCTTTTATTTTCATGGAAGAAATATTCGAAGAGAAAATAATTAAAATCAAACGATCCTCTTTTCAAAATTTGAGAAAACTCAAATATGAAAATAATAAAATCCCCAACTCTCTTCGCGGGTCCTTGAGTTGCGTAGAATTTCTAGGATCAAGCCAAAATGGAAGGAAAATATGATATGCAATGATGATCTAATGTATAACATTCCAAATTGAAAATTCGGGATGTTACAAACCTACCCCCCTTAAGATGAATCTCGCCCTCGAGATTCGGGTTGGCTAGAAAATAGGTGTGGGTGGCCCTTCCGTAGGTCTTCCTCTCTTTCTCAGGTTTCTTCCTCCTCGGTATGATGGCTCCGCTGAACTTTGCAGAATTTGATAACTTTGCTGCATGTTACTCGGCTGGCAAACTCGAGAATCTTCACTGGTTTCTCCTCGTAGGTCAAATCGCTATCCAACTGAATCACTTAGAGTGGCACTGTATCTCTCGGAGGAATATCGGCCATCTCTGCATGGCACTTCTTCAACTAAGAAACGTGGAACACATCGTGAACTCCTGACAATCCTTCGGGCAGCTCCAACTTGTAAGCAACTTCTCCCATACGTTCCAAAACTTTGTATGCTCCCACAAATCGTGGTGCTAACTTTCCCTTGACTCCAAAACGTTTAACTCCTCGAAGTGGGGACGCACGAAGATATACTCTGTCTATGACTTTGTAAATTGTCTCCTTGCATTTTTAATCTGCATAGCTCTTCAGCCTGGACTGGGCTACTTTGAGTCTATCGCGAATCAGCTTAACATTCTCTTCTTACTCTTTAATCAAATCTGGTCCAAACAACTGACGGTCTCCAACTTCATCCCACAACAACAGGGTCCTGCACCTCCTTCTGTACAATGCCTTGAAAGGGGCCATCTTCAAACTAGCTTGGTAGTTGTTGTTCTAGGAGAACTCTGCATACGGAAGATTGTCGTCCCAACTAGATCCATAGTCTAGTGCACAAGCTCTCAACATGTCCTCCAGAATCTGATTTACTCTCTCAGTTTGTCCATCTATCTGTGGGTGGAAAGATGTACTGAACTCTTGCATGGTTCCCAAAGTTTCATGCAACTTATTCCAGAACTTTGAGGTAAATTGGGTTCCTCTATCTAATACAATGTTCCTCGGAACTCCATGCAAACAAACGATCCTGGTCATATAAATCTTTGCCAACTTAGCACTGGTATAAGTGGTCTTCACTGGGATGAACTGAGCTACCTTTGTCAAACGATCGACTACAACCCATATCGAGTCATAGCCTGAACGAGTTCTGGGTAATCCCGTGACAAAATCCATGCCTAACTTATCCCACTTCCATTCGGGTATCGGCAACGGCTGCAACAATCCTACTGGCTTCTGATGCTCTGCCTTTACTCTCTGACAAACATCACAAACTGCTACGTACTCAGCAATATCCTTCTTCATACCGGTCCACCATAAATTGTCCTTCAAATCTAGATACATCTTGGTATTTCCTGGGTGAATCGAGTATGGTGAATCATGGGCCTCCTATAGTATCAACTTCCTGATCTCCGGATCATTGGGCACATAAACGCGGTCCTCAAACCATAGGGTATCGTGTTCGTCCTCACAAAATCCCTTAGCTTTTCCTTTGCTCATTCTTTCCTTGATCTCGGCAATCTCCTTGTCTGTCTTCTGAGCTTCTCTGATCTTAGTCATCAAAGTAGATTGAACTTCCAATGCTGCTACATAGCCTCTCGGAACTATCTCCAAACATAGATCACGAAGCTCTTCTGCTAACTCCTTGGGTAACTCCCCGGTTATGAGTGCGTTGACATGGCTCTTACGACTCAACACATCGGCTACTACGTTAGCCTTCCTGGGGTGATAATGCAGCTTCATCTCATAATCTTTGATGAGTTCCAACCATCTCCTTTGCCTGAGATTTAGCTCCTTCCGTGTGAAGATATACTTCAAGCTCTTGTGATCCATGTACACCTCACAGTGATTTCCGATGAGGAAATCTCTCCACGTCTTCAACGCATGCACTACGGCTACTAACTCCAAATTGTGTGTAGCATAATTTAACTCATGTGGTTTAAGATGTCATGAAGCATATGAGACAACTCTTCCATCCTGCATAAGCATTGCTCCAAGTCCTCGACGAGAAGCGTCACAATACACCTGATAATCCTTGCGTTGATCTGGAAGAATCAACACTGGAGCTGTAACCAAGCGTTTCTTCAACTCCTGAAAACTGGCCTCACATTCCTCAGTCCATTTGAACTTGGTATCATTCTTCAACAATTCTGTCATGGGCTTTGCAATCTTAGAGAAATTCTCAATGAACCTCCTGTAGTATCCTGTGAGTCCAAGAAAACTCCGGATCGCTCCAACTGACGTGGGTGCTTCCCAATTTGTCACGGTGATAACCTTGGTGGGGTCTACTGCTATTCCTTCTCCGGATATAACATGTCCGAGAAATCCAACTTCCGTCAACCAAAATTCACACTTGTTGAACTTCGCATACAACTCATGTTCTCTGAGCTTCCCAAGTACAAAACGGAAATGTTCCTTATGTTCTTCTTCATTCTTCTAGTAGACTAATATGTCATCAATGAACACCACGACGAACTTGTACAAAAACTCCATAAACATGTTGTTCATCATGTTCATGATTAGCAGGCGCGTTAGTCAGACCAAATGACATAACGGTATACTCATATAGCCTGTACCTTGTGGTAAAAGCTGTCTTAGGTATATCCTGTTCTTGAATCTTCAGTTGATGATATCCTGATCGCAGATCTATCTTAGAGAATACTTTAGATCCTTGCAGTTGGTCAAATAGATCATTGATCATCGGTAGTGGGTACTTGTTCTTGATCGTCACTTTGTTCAATCCACGATAATCAACAACCATCCTTAATGATTCATCCTTCTTCTCCACTAGAAGCACTGGCGATCCCCAAGGTGATGAACTTGGGCGAATATAACCCTTATCTAATGCAAGAAAACTGGGTAGTAAAGAGGTATGATCAAAGTGTTACTTGCCTTGCTGATGATCTATAAAACCTAGAGACTCGTAGTAGCACACTTCGCACTTCGGGTACTCTATCGCAAACAAACAAGCATACAATAAGCAATCAATCTAGAAGCACGGGTAAAACTCAAATAAGAGATCTAACCAGAAAGTTCAATTCAAGAACTCTAGTTTGCAAAAAGAAACAAATCAAATGAAGCAACGAAACTCAAACTACGAAAGAAACAAGATCCAATTGCTAATCTGGACTTTAGTCAAATTTTAGAGTACTAAAATCTTGTTTGAGTTGGCTAAACAGAAAGAGGGCTTCGAGACAAAACTCTAGACGCTTGAATCGCCTGATTCCAATAAACGAGCAAAAAGATAAACTAAAACTAAGATTCGGGCTAAAATCGTGATCGAAAATAATCGCAGAAAACCCTGGAAAAAGAAAAATTGACGAACAGGCTAACAAACGAACGTTCGCTATCTGAGGCTAAACGGTGAATTCCGTTCGTTAAAACGAACGTACGAACGGGCGTTCGCTAAATAGCTAAACCAGAAAAAAAACTAAAACTGATCTAAAAACTAGGGTTTCTAAAAAAATGAACGGTTTTTCTTTGAAAACCAGGGCTACCTCGGGACGGCGGCGGCGGCGGTCTCCGGCGAGAGCGGCGGGGCGGTGAGGTCTGGCGACGGCAGCGGTGGGCTCCGGCGGTGACGCAGTGGTGCGGCGGCGCGACAGCGAG
>NC_057813.1:539516003-539521605 GCF_018294505.1 Triticum aestivum | reverse complement strand
CGGCGGCGGCGGATCGGGCGCGGCTAGGGTTCGGGCAGGGCTAGCGGCTCGCTCGGGCCTCGGCCTTTAAAGGACGCCCGGGTATAGTGTCCGGGTTGGACACGGCCCAGTAAGGCGGTGGAACTTTTTAAAAAAAAATCATGACAGAAAAACAAATAAAATAAATACTAAATGGACTCCAAAAATCCTGAAAAAAAATTCCCCGTCCTCTGAAAATTAGACGGACCGGGTGGAACATTTATTTGGGCCTCTAATGCAATTTTGAAAAATGCATTTTTTTCCTAATTCAAATAAAATAGCGATAAAACTCTGAATAAAATTCTTATTTGATTTTAATATTAAATCTCCAATATTTCTTTATTTTGGGGAAGTCATTTTATCCCCTCTCTTTTATTTTTATGGAAGAAATATTCGAAGAGAAAATAATTAAAATCAAACGATCCTCTTTTCAAAATTTGAGAAAACTCAAATATGAAAATAATGAAATCCCCAACTCTCTTCACGGGTCCTTGAGTTGTGTAGAATTTCTAGGATCGAGCCAAAATGCAATGAAAATATGATATGCAATGATGATCTAATGTATAACATGCCAAATTGAAAATTTGGGATGTTACATATCTTGCAAGTCTATAGTCACCTATTATGTGTTATGATCCGTTAACCCCGAAGTGACAATAGTCGGGATACTTACCGGTGATGACCGTAGTTTGAGGAGTTCATGTATTCACTAAGTGTTAATGCTTTGGTCCGGTACTCTATTAAAAGGAGGCCTTAATATCCCTTAGTTTCCATAAGGACCCTGCTGCCACGGGAGGGTAGGACAAAAGATGTCATGCAAGTTCTTTTCCATAAGCACGTATGACTATATTCGGAATACATGCCTACATTACATTGATGAACTGGAGCTAGTTCTGTGTCACCCTATGTTATAACTATTACATGAGGAATCGCATCAGACATAATTATCCATCACCTATCCAATGCCTACGAGCTTTTCACATATTGTGCTTTGCTTAGTTACTTTACCGTTGCTACTGTACAATTACTACAAAATTGCTACTATTACTTTTGCTACCGTTACTGTTACTTCCATATTACTTTGCTACTAAATACTTTGCTGCAGATACTAAGTTATCCAGGTATGGTTGAATTGACAACTCAACTGCTAATACCTGAGAATATTCTTTGGCTCCCCTTGTGTCGAATCAATAAATTTGGGTTGAATACTCTACCCTCAAAAACTGTTGCGATCCCCTATACTTGCGGGTTATCAGATGGCTATATTCTGTGACTTCTGTGAAAAGATTTGTGAAGTCTTCATGGATGATTTCTCCGTTTATGGATCTTCTTTTGATGATTGTTTGAGCAACCTTGAACGAGTTTTGCAGAGATGTGAAGATACTAGTCTTGTTTTGAATTGGGAGAAGTGCCACTTTATGGTTAATGAAGGCATTGTCTTGGGGCCTAAAATTTCGGAAAGAGGTATTGAAGTTGATAAAGCTAAAGTTGATGCAATTGAAAAGATGTAGTGTCCCAAGGACATCAAAGGTATAAGAAGTTTCCTAGGTTCATTAAGGACTTTTCTAAAATTTCTAGGCCTCTGACTAATCTATTACAAAAAGATATTCCTTTTGTCTTCAATGATGATTGTGTAGAAGCATTTGAAATACATAAGAAAGCTTTGGTTTCTGCACCTATTGTTCAGCCACCTGATTGGAATTTACCCTTTGAAATTATATGTGATGCTAGTGACTATGTTGTAGGTGTTGTTCTAGGACAAAGAGTTGATAAGAAACTAAATGTTATTCAATATGCTAGTAAAACCCTAGACACTGCCTAGAGAAATTATGCGACTACTGAAAAAGAATTCTTAGCAGTTGTATTTGCTTGTGATAAGTTCAGACCTTATATTGTTGATTCTAAAGTAACTATTCACACTAATCGTGCTGCTATTAAATATCTTATGGAAAAGAAGGAAGCTAAACCTAGACTTATTAGATGGGTTCTCTTGCTACAAGAACTTGGTTTACATATTATTGATAGAAAGGGAGCTGAGAACCCCGTTGCAGATAACTTGTCTAGGTTAGAGAATGTTCTTGATGACCCACTACCTATTGATGATAGCTTTCCTGATGAACAATTAGCTATCATAAATGCTTCTCGCACTACTCCATGGTATGCTGATTATGCTAATTACATCGTTGCTAAATTCATACCACCTAGTTTTACATACCAGCAAAAGAAAAAGTTTTTCTATGATTTAAGACATTACTTCTGGGATGACCCACACCTTTATAAAGAAGGAGTAGATGGTGTTATTAGACGTTGTGTACCTGAGCATGAACAGGAACAGATCCTACGCAAGTGTAACTCCGAGGCATATGGAGGACACCACGCTGGAGATAGAGCTGCACACAAGGTATTGCAATCTGGTTTTTATTGGCCTACTCTCTTCAAGGACGCCCGTAGGTTTGTCTTGTCTTGTGATGAATGTCAAAGAATTGGTAATATTAGTAGACATCAAGAAATGCCCATGAACTATTCTCTTGTTATTGAACCATTTGATGTTTGGGGCTTTGATTATATGGGACCATTTCCTTCCTTTAATGGGTATACACATATCTTAGTTGTTGTTGATTACGTTACTAAGTGGGTAGATGCTATTCCAACTAGTAGTGTTGATCATAACACCTCTATTAAAATGCTTAAAGAAGTAGGTTTGGAGTCCCTAGATACTTAATGACTGATGGTGGTTCACATTTTATTCATGGTGCTTTTCGTAAAATGCTTGCTAAGTATGATGTTAATCATAGAATTGCACCTCCTTATCACCCACAGTCTAGTAGCCAAGTAGAGCTGAGTAAGAGAGAGCTTAAATTAATTTTGCAAAAGACTGTTAATAGATCTAGAAAGAATTGGTCCAGGAAACTTGATGATGCACTATGGGCTTACAGAAATGCATATAAAAATCCTATGGGTATGTCTCCATATAAAATGGTTTACAGAAAAGCATGTCACTTACATCTTGAACTAGAACATAAGGCATATTGGGCCATTAAAGAACTCAATTATGATTTCAAACTTGCTGGTGAGAAGAGGTTATTTGACATTAGCTCACGTGATGAATGGAGAACTCAAGCCTATGAAAATTCCAAACTGTTTAAAGAAAAAGTTAAAAGATGGCATGATAAAAGGATACAAAAGCGTGAGTTTAATGTAGGTGATTATGTGTTGCTTTTCAACTCTCGTTTAAGATTTTTTGCAGGAAAACTTCTCTCTAAATGGGAAGGCCCTTATGTTATCGAGGAAGTCTATCGTTCCGGTGCCATAAAAATCAACAACTTCGAAGGCACAAATCCGAAGATGGTGAACGGTCAAAGAATCAAACATTATATCTCACGTAACCCAATAAATGTTGAAACTAATGTTATTGAAACCGTAACCCCAGAGGAATACATAAGGGACACTTTCCAGAACGTTTCAAACTCCGAAAAGGAACAGGTATGTGGTACGGTAAGTAAACCGACTCCAAAACAGTTCTAACAGCAATTTTTCTTCGTTTTGGAATATTTAAGAAAATAGGAAAATAAGAAGTAGTCCGGGAAGGACACGAGGCGTCCACGAGGGTGGATGGCGCGCCCTACCCCCTTGGGCGCCCCCCTATCTCGTGGGCACCTCGTGTGCTCTTCGGACTCCATTTTCTTGCATGATACTTCTTTTGGTCGGCAAAACTTCATTATATAATCTCCCGAAGGTTTTGACCACTGTATCACGCAATTATCCTCTGTTTTTGCCTTGAGCTGTCTCCGTGGCAGACTTGAACAATATGTCATCCCAGGATTCGGAGGGAGAAAGCTATGTGGCTGATTACCTTGCAGACCCTAAGGTCTACGGGGACGTGCACTATTATGGTTGGACCACAAAAGAAGAAGAAGATTACGAGCCTAAGGAAAAGAAGGAGACGAGCTCAGATGAAGAAGAAGTCCCATTACCTCAACATGGGGACATGCATGTGGAGTTTAAAAAGTCAAGCCTCCCTGATAGAGCAAAGAAACCTAAGATCGAGTTTAGCCCTTTTCGTCTCTTGCAGGGGAACAGAACTGTGCAAAAAGATATTAAGCCTTGAGCAGGAGATCGATGATCTAAGGGAGCAAAATTCTATCCTCAAACGCAAATTAAGGAAGAGGCCTACATCATCAACAACTCCATCATCACCACCTCCTAAGAAGGAGGCATAATCACATGGGTATGGGCACTCCCCTTGGCAACTACCAAGCTTGGGGGAAGTGCCCCGGTATTGTATCACCATCACACTCCTATCTTTACTGTTTTACTTAGTTTGATCCTTTTAGAAATATCTCGATCTAGTAGAATAAAGATTTGGTATGATTTAGTTTTGATTTTTGCCTTATGATCCCTCTATGTAATCGAGTCTGTGAGCTATATATAATAAAGATTAGTGTTGAGTCAAGGGCTTTGCTGTTTTGCTATGATCTTGAGGGAATAAAAAAAGATCATATTGATCTTATGGACAGTAAGGACTTCGCATATAAAGAGTATGATGAATAAAAGTTGTTGAGAGTTGGCAAACATAGTTTTGGTCATCGTTGCAATTAACAGGAAGTAATAAAGAAAGAGAGATTCTCACATACAAATATACTATCTTGGACATCTTTTATGATTGTGAGCACTCATTAAGATATGACATGTTAAAAGAGTTGATGTTGGACAAGGAAGACAACATAATGGGTTATGTTTTCTTATATCTAAAATAAAGTATATTGTCATGGATCATCCAACATGTTGAGCTTGCCTTTCCCTCTCATGCTAGCAAAATTCCTTGCACCAAGTAAAAATTACTTGTGCTTCCGAAATACCCTTAAACTAGTTTTGCCATGAGAGTCAACCATATCTACCTATGGATCGAGTAAGATCCTTCAAGTAAATTGTCCTGTTGCATGCAATAAAAATTGCTCCCTAAATATGTATGACTTATTAGTGTGGAGAAAATAAGCTTTACACGATCTTGTGATATGGAAGTAATAAAAGCGACAGACTAAATAATAAAGGTCTTTATCACAAGTGGCAATATAAAGTGATGTTCTTTTGCATTAAGATTTCGTGCATCCAACCATAAAAGCACATGACAACCTTGGCTTCCCTTTGTGAAGGGCCTATCTTTTATTTTTTGTCTTATACATTATACAAGAGTCATGGTGATCTTCACCTTTCCATTTTATATTTTATCCTTTGGCAAGAACCTTGTGTTGGAAAGATCCTAATATATATATCCAATTGGATGTAAGTCAGCATGAACTATTATTGTTGACATTACCCTTGAGGTAAAAGGTTGGGAGGCAACAGTATAAGCCCCTATCTTTCTCTGTGTCCGATTGAAACTCCATACCCATAAGTATTGCGTGAGTGTTAGCAATTGTGAAAGACTAAATGATGGTTGAGTATGTGGACTTGCTGAAAAGCTCTTATATTGAATCTTTCCGATGTTATGATAAATTGCAATTGCTTTAATGACCAAGCTTATAGTTGTTAGTTTTCAATGAAGTTTTCGAGTCATACTTGAAATTGTGAATAGATTATTACT
>NC_057813.1:539511819-539515670 GCF_018294505.1 Triticum aestivum | reverse complement strand
AGGTTATTTTGTTACGCATAAAAGAATATTATTCTGTTACCCTACTTGAACTGACATGGTTCACAGTTTGGACTGACGTGGTTTTCCACCTGAACTGATATTACTGCGTACACGATGGACGGAAACAGGGGAAGCAACATGGACGTTCCGGCTGTTCTCTGGCGTGATGCTCCGGTCCATTCGTTGCTAGAGGAGACATGTAAGGGGTTCCGCGCATGCGCGCGCTTCTTTGAGTTGTTTCTACCCCGGATTCCCATGTAATTTTGTCATTGGCGGAGGTGGTGTATGGCGGCTGACTGTATGCTTCCATTTCTTGTAATCTGGTCAAACTGTGTAATTAAGTTGCGTAATTTTCAGTGTAGTTGGACTGCTGCGTGTCAAAGTTGTATTACTGTGCGTTGACATCGGGACTGGATTCGTACCGATGGCTCTGTAGTTTGATTATAAAGCCCAAGCTCTCTGTCAGTTTCATTGTACGAGCTGCAACCAAAGAAAAGTGAGATGGATCCTGAGCTAGGAGAGGTCATAGAGGAGGAGGGGGATGCCATAGGTGTGAGGGCTGCAGTAGCGGAGCAGAGGAGGAGGAGGCACAGGCGCAGGCAGATGGCACGACGTGCTGCCGAGGAGGAACTGGAGGTAGAGTTCAATAGACGCCTTGCGCGTGAGGTGATGGATACTTGCAACTCCACTGAATTGGAGCTTCTTTTCCCAGTTGGGCCAGGGCGAGAGCAGCCACAGCTCCACATCCATCCACCAGGGCCAAATGGCGTCGTTTCTTTGATTGTTATGACTGAAGTAGTGAATTTTATGTGTTTTAAGTTTTTTGTTGTGAGGGGGCAGATGTTTGAATGACTAAATGAATTCAACTATTTTGTCTCTGAATGTGTTGTTTTGTCTGCATATGTTTTGACATGTGCACCTTTGAACTTCTTGTTTATCTGAAGTTGAACTGATTTGAGGTCAAATGTTGCATGGCTTGTGTAATAACTATTTCCTACCAGTTGGCTGCCCACCTGCCTATTTATTATTTTTATAATTTGCGAGTCTCCCTGACTATAAACTCTATCCATCTATGTGTGGTGTGTGGCCAAGTCTTCCCCCTCCTTTTTCTTCCTTCTTCCAGAATCAGATCCAGGTTCCTCCCTGTTCTCTTTGTTGCTTTTTTCTCTGTTCCTGTGTGTTCTATGGAGGATTGTTCATGCGGATGCCTGGCAAAGATGGTGCGCATAGCTGACGGCTGTGTGTACGAATCTGGTTTGGAGCTCACCCAGACTCAGCGTCGTTGGAAACTTTCTTGTCTGCTGTACAGCAACCATGGGTTTTGTACACCCTATGTTTGTCGCCTGACGGTTGGTGACTTGAAGGAATCATGGGTATGTGTTTCTGTTGGTTTTGTTTTCTACTTTTTTGTTGGTCTCTGTTTGAATCCCATGGACTAGATCTGCAGTTTAGTCTTATGAATAGTTTGTCTATATTTTTTTATTTGGTTTTGTCAGAATTTAATAGTAGGAATTTCTGTGTGTATTTGTTCATTACTTAACAGACTTTTTATCCATTTTTGTATAATCCTTGATCTATTTTTTGTCATATGTTTTTACTGTAGGTGTATTGATATGTATATTTCTTCAGTTTAGTCAGTTGACATGTCTAGTTAGTTTTGTGTTATTGTTTTGGTTCAGATTTTTTCCATTTTAGTTTGTTATGCAAATCATTCCTATATCTGTGTAAAAATTCAGTTATGTCAGGTGTTCAATTTGTTTTGTACTCCCATGGCCATTTGCAGAAAATGTCACCCAGGATCAGGATTGTTGCTCCTAGTTCTGGTGTTCTGAAGATGGAGACATCAGACAAGAATGGGTATCAGTTGATGGATGTTGCCTACCACATCGACTTTGACGGTTGCATCAACCTAACTACTGGGTGGAAGGAGTTTGTGGCAGAGTCTGGATTTGAGGATGGTGATGTGGTTATGGTTATGTTCTCCAGAGAAGATGACTCTCTGACGTTCAGAATTTATGTGATGTAGGTTTAAATGTGGCAAGTGACTCCGGTTGTGAGATTTGTGTGTGGTTGATTATGTTTTAGAATTTTTTCTTTTAAAACATTTGCATGTCAGATGGTTGAATTGTATGGTATTATCAGATGGTTTGGAACAAGTTATGTAATGTTTTTCCTATTTGTTCTGCTCAAGTATAACTGTTTTATTTATATATTCTTTATATTAGTACTGGAACAATTCCATAGTTGAACTGATGGGCATCCTTTGTTTTGACTGGTTTGTTTCATGTACATAACTCGGAGACGATGCTATACGCTGATGATGTTTCTAGAAACCCTTTTTGTTATTGAGTTTGCTGAACTTACATTCTGTTAATGATAGTACTGAACTATTTTTAGGTTGTCAATTACCAATCAAATTTGTTTGTTGTATAACATTTTTTTATTTTTTATAGTTGAATACTGATATTTTTAGTATTTTTAAAAATGAAAAAAAAAATCTTCGCTGGACAGTAATATATTTTTTTTACTTGAACCTTATGAATTGTAGTAGTTAAACTTTTTTATAAATTCATTTCTGAAATTTTTATTTTACAGTCTTATATTTTTGTTTATTTTTTTACTTCTTACCATTGAGATGTGTTTGAACTTTTTACAATGTTTTTTGTTTATTAACTGATTTTTCTTGTGAGGTTTTTCTAACATTATGTGCATTTTGTTTTTTGTTTTTTTTGTCGTGTGTGATCTGCTGGATTTTTGTAATGGGGCGAAGTACGGTGTTGGGCCATCGGCCTGAGTCGTTGTTTTCGGCCCGGATAGCTCGCCCGCGCGGCTGAGCAGCACGGCGTGCGCGTGCGCTATGGGTTTAGTCCCACCTCGCTAGTCGAGGGGGCTCTAGACCTGTTTATAAGCGCGGCCGAGGCTCACCAGTCGAACTCCTCTGAACACTTACCAGAGCGCTTATACACGACGCTCGCTCTCTCTCTATTGACCTATGGGCCCTGGACGGCAGGCCCTGCATTTGTGCGGATTTCTAGGGATTCGCCCACGGGCTCGAGTTCAAGTATCTAGCATTGTCAGGGTCTGCGCCTGTCCTTCGGCGGTCAAATTTTTCATTTTTTGTTTTTTGAATCTAGTACTTGACTCCACCAGTAACTTGGACTGGTACTTTTTTGTCCTTGGTCGGTTAATTTTTTCTTTTCTTTTTTTGTTGTTTGTTTTGAATCTAGTACTTGACTCCACTAGTGACTTGGACTGACGGCCAACTTTTTTCCTGTTTTGTTGTTTGAATCTAGTACTTGACTCCACCAGTAACTTAGACTAGTACTTTTTAGTCCTTGGGCGGTCAATTTTTTCCTTTTTTTTGTTTGAACTTAGTACTTGACTCCACTAGTGACTTGGACTGATAACTTTTTTTGTTTCTAGTTCTTTTTAGTTTTGTTCTATGAATGAGCCATAGCAGGCGACGAGGCGTCGTCGCATGCGGATGCGAGTCCATAACATTACTCGCCCCCGCATCGCACCGCACCGTACCGAGGGGCATAGTTGTACTAACACATCTTCCTTGTATAGACTTGCCCCATTATCTATCTTAGGGGTGTGTGTGGGTGCGTACCGAGGGGCATAGTTGTACTGACACATCTTCCTTCCTTGTATGGACTTGCCCCATTATCTATCTTAGGGGTGTGTGTGGGTGCCTGTGGGGGGTCAGAATAACTACACTATGACTGTCAAATGAGTGCACTGCCCTGTTAGCGCGAGGCCGAGCAGGTCGGGGAGGGGGCCCGGCGAGGCCGAGCCAGGAATGAGCCATAGCAAGCGACGACACGGTGTGCCGCGGTGTTCCATGCGTA
>NC_057813.1:539510744-539511300 GCF_018294505.1 Triticum aestivum | reverse complement strand
AACGAGCGCACAGCCGCGTTAGCACGAGGCCGAGTCAGGGGGGAGGGGGTCGAGACCCCCCCCTCCCCCATCCCGGTGAGGTCGAGCCAGGAACGAGCCGTAGCAGGCGACGACGCGGCGTGCCGCAGTGTCGCATGCGGAGGCGAGTCCGTAACATGACTTGCCCCCCGCACCGCACCGCACCGTACCGAGGGGCATAGTTGTACTAACACATCTTCCTTCCTTGTATGGACTTGCCCCATTATCTATCTTAGGGGTCTGTGTGGGTGCGTACCGAGGGGCATAGTTGTACTGACACATCTACCTTGTATGGACTTGCCCCATTATCTATCTTAGGGGTGTATGTGGGTGCGTGTGGGGGGGAACAGAATAACTGCACTGCGCCTGTCAAACGAGCGCACTGCCGCGTTAGCGCGAGGCCGAGCCGGGGGGTCGGGACCCCCCCCTCCCTCGTACCGGCAAGGCCGAGCCAGGAACGAGCCGTAGCAAGCGACGACGCGGCGTGCCATGGCGTCGCATGCGGAGGCGAGTCTGTAACATGACTTGCCCCATTATC
>NC_057813.1:539491478-539509664 GCF_018294505.1 Triticum aestivum | reverse complement strand
ACTGCCGTGTTAGCGCGAGGCCGAGCTGGGGGGAGGGGGGAGGGACCCCCCCTCCCCCATCCCGGCGAGGCCGAGCCAGGAACGAGCCGTAGCAGGCGACGACGCAGCGTGCCACGGCGTCGCATGCGGAGGCGAGTCCGTAACATGACTTGCCCCCCGCACCGCAGCTTACCGTACCGAGGGGCATAGTTGTACTGACACATCTTCCTTGTATGGACTTTGCCCCATTATCTATCTTAGGGGTGTGTGTGCGAGTCTGTAACATGACTTGCCCCCGTACCGAGGGGCATAGTTGTACTGACACATCTTCCTTGTATGGACTTTGCCCCATTATCTATCTTAGGGGTGTGTGTGGGTGCGTGAAATAGAATAACCGAATTGCGTCTGTCAAACGAGCGCACTGCCGCGTTAGCACGAGGCCGAGCAAGGGGGGAGGGGGGTCAGGACCCTCCCTTCCCCCATCCCGGCGAGGCCGAGCCAGGAACGAGCCGTAGCGCCGCGTCGTCGCATGCGGAGGCGAGTCCGTAACATGACTTTCCCCCGTTATCTTATCTTTATTTTTTAGGGGAGAAACCAGCACCGTTATGAATTATTTTTTCATTTGTACTTTTTTGATAATTTCTATTGGACTGTTTTGAGTTATTATTTGTACTTTAGCCGTTTGTTTTCTCCCTCTATTTTTTTATTGTATTTGATTTTTGGTATTATCTTTTGTAACTGCCTAGAGATAGTGGGCTTCGCCACGGTTGTGGGCTTTAGCCATCCGTTTTCTCCCACTCATCTTTTAACCCTCCCACTCACCTTTTAACCTCCGATCTTCCCCGTTCTGCTCCGCTCCCGTCCCCAAATCGATTCCTTCTTCGTTCCCCTCTTCTTCTCTTCTCGCAGGGGGAGTTGCTACTCCTGTTTTGCCATGGGAGCATCGGCCGGTGGGTTCAACCGCAGGGGTGGAGGTCCAGGTGCTCTATTTTGTTACTTCTGCTCTGCCATCGACTTTATTGCATCCTCTTATGTACATATTTTCTCTCTATTTCTAATCTATTGCTCTCTTTCTGTCTCAGGCTACACTCGCTAGGGTTCCTTTGATGTTGAACGAGCGGTTGGCGGCAGAGATAGTGGATTGCGTGTCAGATTTTGTGTTTGCTGGTAAGAGTTTTGTTTTGTATGGCGTGCTTCGTTTCTGAAATAGTTCAGAGCCCTAATTTTTGTTCATGTGTCTTTGCAGATCTGGTTTGGCAGATTTTAGGACTGTAGATCTCAATGGGTACATCATCCAATCCGAACAAGTTGAATGCAGGTGATTTTCCCGGTATTTTGGATGATGTTTCAATAGATCTGTTTTTTAGGTTGTACAGGTGTTTCTGTATCTACTCTATAAGTTGTATGTATTTTGATAGCTGTTAATTTTGCCCTGGAATGTGTGGTGTGTATGGTTTTGGCAGTTGATGCGACGTGCAGACAGGTTGTAGTACTTATAACCATGTGTAATTTGAATTGGTGTCCTCGCATTTGAATAGGTTGTAGTAGTTAGTGAAGAACTAGTATGATGTTGAAAGAGTTGTCTTTTCTGAAGTTTGTTGTGCCAGTGGTGGGCACATATCGTTTTACTGGGTGCACTTGTAGTGTTCACATAGTTGAACTGATTGCTTGTTCATGTACTTTTTTGCTAATTATGATGTTGTTGCAGATGTTGGAGTGCCGGTACCTCCTGATTCTGACAAATCAGAACACTTTCAAGATCTTGTGAATGTTATTTTTGAGACACCAAATCCTCTAGAAGAACTTGCGAATGTTGCTGGTGTTTCCCTTATATTTACTCTTTTTTTATTAGCCTTGAATATATATATATATATATATATATATATATGCTTAGTTACATCAGTTGTTCCTTTTGTTTTTGACTGACGCTATTCGCTTTATCTATCTTGTCTCTGCAATGTTAATTGTGTTTTAATTTTATATGTGTGTGCTTATGTTATGGATTTGTGCAGTTAATGACAGCCCTGGTGTTCGTGAGGAAATTGCTGATGTTGTTAGAGATATTAATGATGGAGTGTATTCTCTTAACGTTGATGGTGGTGATGCCAGCTTGCAGTTGTCTCTCACTCAGTCACAAAGTGTTGATGGCACTGAGCTTGTTACTCAGGCTAAGGATGTTCCTATGCAGTTACAGCTCGAGGATGAAAGGATAAGAAAGAAGAAGTATGATTTCCGGAGGAGAAAGGAGTTGGAACGGCGTCAAAAGGCTGCCTGTGTGCAAGAAAGTGATGTTGATGTTGCTCAAGCTCCTAAATGTGTAGGCGATGAAGGTGGTGACGTGGTTTTTTCAACTGTTGATGTTGGATCTCATGGAAGTGACATGACTGTGAAGACAAACTTGATGCAAACTCGTTTGATGCAAGAGTTTAATCATGATGCAGTTAAGGAGAAGAAAGCTGTTTTGAAGAGGAAGATGTTAGATCAAAATCCTGATGGCACACAGAGGCGTAGCCCACGTGTGAAAGCTGGTTCCCGACCTAGTAATAGCAAAGCTAATGCGGATAGTGTTGGTGTGCAAGTTGGTCCAAGAAAACTTGGTGGCTCCCCTGTTCGTCGTAGTCCACGAGGTTTGACAAATAAGAAGCCTTCTTCGTCTCCTCTTCAAGAGCGGTCTTTGTTGAAAGAAAATAAGAAGCGTAAAGTTCATCCTGCAAAGGTGAACAAAGGTGTTAAGAAGCGTGCTCGTGTCGAAGTTGAAGATGTTGTATCTGAAGAAGATGATATTGAAGTTGATTCAGAAGATGAATTTGCAGTGGTATGTGTTTTGTACTGCATGTGACTTGCTAGTTGTACTTGCAATGATTTAATTGTGTTTGGGCTGGTATGCTGGCCAGGTGAGGCTGGTCATTGTTTGCATCCATTTGAGGGTGGTACTGATGTTGTTTTAATAGTTGAACTAGTGCAAACTTTTCTTTGTTTTACTTGCTTTCATATGCTTGTTTTCTTTTCTATATTCATTGTTTGCAGTGGTATGTGTTTTGTACTGCATGTGACTTGCTAGTTGTACTTGCAATGATTTAATTTGTGTTTGGGCTGGTATGCTGGCCAGGTGAGGCTGGTCATTGTTTGCATCAATTGAGGGTGGTACTGATGTTGTTTTAATAGTTGAACTTGTGCAATCTTTTCTTTTTTTTACTTGCCTTCATATGCTTGTTTTGTTTTCTATTTTCATTATTTAAGGTGTGGCTTCTTTATTTTCATTTACAGCCTGTTAGCGTTATGAGTCCGGTCAAGCCGGTGGGAGGCAATGCCGGAAAAGTTGCCTTGGATGAAGGTGACCAATGGAAATTGAACTTAACTGTGCGATGTTCGTTGAGAGAGGTTGAAGCTTGTGCTAAATTGCTCGAGAGTCGGCATGTGGCTAGGGTTCATGCATCTGGTTTTGGTTCTATCTTCAAGTGGAGGGTGAAGTCTAACATTTCCCACCCTCTGATGGGAGTTTTGTACCTGAGGATAGATTCTGATACAATGACTCTTGACAGAAGTTTCGCATCACTAGCGATGGTATACAACAATTATTTGGTTTCCCTTGTGGTGGTCGTTCTGCGCCAAGGCCGTCAGAGGACGGATATGACAATGCTCTGATGAAGTTAAGATCGGAGCTTGACATTAGCAGGAACAAAGATATCAAGACAAAGGATTTAAGGAATAAGCTCAAGGAGATCGTCAAGGATCCTAGCAAAGATGACCTTGCTCTGAAAGTGTTCTTCATTATTGTGTTTATGAAGGTTGTGTTGCCTGGTTCTACCCCGCTTGTTTCCAGAGAGGCAGCAATGTTTGAGGGTCTCGTCTTTGAGGACATGGCTAAAATGGATTATTGCGAGCTGATGGTTGATGAGCTTAGAAGGGTTGTTGCCAAGTACCAGGATGGTGATACCATGGGGAAGGCAATCACAGGTTGTGCCATAGGGCCTGTACTAATGTACCTTGACTGCCTTATCCGTGGCAAGACTGCGGAGCCTGACATGCGAGCCCCCCGCATATGTTTCATGGATCCTGCCAAGCTTTCTGATCTGGTTGATGTAGATTTGATAAAAATAGGCAATGCAGATCCAAAGACCTGGGTGTTTGGGAAGCTTCCGGTGAGTTTTATTTCTTTTGTGTCTTGCAGACCTTTTTTATTTTAGGTATAGCTATTTTTTGTTGTAGTGGACATGTGTACTGCAGAGTTATCTGTTTATATTTTTTCATTTCTTAAGCTTTGTGAGGTTTAGGTATGGTTTTTTAGTACTGTTGTTTCACGTGTTGTTGAACTGAATAACTTTGTTCAACTGGCATGTTGGTAAATACTAACAAATTGGCAATGAAAGTTAAAGTTTATTAGTGGTGTTGATTTTAAATCTGTTAATATCATGATTTATTTTTCCCTATGTGTTGCATTGATTGATTAACTATTTTTCCCCTTGTTTGTAGTGGAAAACTCATGAGGAGGTTGTTTTTTTCCGACTGTATAAACGGCCAGTCCTGGAGATGCCTTCGTCTCAGGTTTCGAAGTTTTCATCTCTGCCCGATGAGTTGAGGGATGGTCGTGGTGTTGAGGGTGCTGGTTATGTCCCCCTGGCCCTAGTAATGCTAGTGCTTCATAGAGGCAGGGTTTTGGTATTGATGTTGTTGTTTCAGCGTTGGAGCGCGCTGAGCATATCTTAAGTAATGTGTGTTCTGAGCTGCAAAAGGTCCCAATGACAGTTGAGCGTCTGAGCTGTATCAACGATATCCTTCCTGAAGGTCGTCAATTTAATGCTGAGGAAGCTGTTGACTACATTGAGATGGAGAGAATTTTAATCGGTGATATGCGTGACGGTGCCGCTGATCTAGTTCAGAGCTCGGTTCGTCTGTTGAACAACATGAAGCATTTCAGAACTACACAAAACTCTCGCTGCAAGCCATATGAAGAAAGTGAAAATGTTGTTATCAAGCAGTTTGAGCAGGATGAAGTTGCTGCCACCGACACTAGGGCTGGTGATGGTACTGAGGCTAATGTTTCTGATCACGAAACGAATGATGTTGGCTTGGAGCGTCCTGATGTTGATGTGAGTCAGTCCTCGGTGTTTGCATTTTTTACTTTGTTGTTCTGCTCTCAGTGTTGTAGTTGAACTTCCTCATCTTCATCTATTTATTAATAAAAAAATCATGCAGATTGATCAGGATGAGGCTGCTGGCACCGACGGCAGGGCTGATGATGGTACTGAGGCTAATGTTTCTGATCAGCATACGAACGATGTTCGCTTGCAGCACCCTGTTGTTGATGTGAGTCAGTCCTCATTGTTTGTATGTTTCTACTATGTTGTTCTGCTGTCAGTATTGTAGTTGAACTTCCTGATCTACATCTGTTTATTAATTTTTCTTTTCATGCAGGAGACCAGTCATAATGTTGAGGCTGTTGTTGACCATGGATATAATGATCCATCCACTGATAAGTGCAAGGTTATTTTTATTTTTATTATGTTTATTCATATTTTCTTGAATTTTCCTGCGCACCAATGTGTCTTGCTTGTTCATTTTTCTATCCCACGCCGTTTAGAGTTTGCAAGGGGGTAGCTACCTTTTTTGTTACTGTTGTTTTAATTCCTTGTGTTTATTGTTGCTCATAATAGCATTGTTTT
Organism: Triticum aestivum; assembly: GCF_018294505.1. Lineage (NCBI taxonomy): Eukaryota > Viridiplantae > Streptophyta > Magnoliopsida > Poales > Poaceae > Triticum > Triticum aestivum. The sequence goes on along the minus strand of NC_057813.1, from coordinate 539,504,022 downwards.
TTTGCCTCATTACATTTGAATCAGGGTCCTATTGTTGGCGATGAGCCTTGTTTGCCCATTGGTGATGTTGCTTTGAATGTTAGCAGCAGCAAGATCGATGATGTTGCTGTGAATGCTTCCAAGGTTTGTTTTTCTGTGCACCTCTTGGTAGCTTATTTTTTATTGTTAGTTTTGTTCATATTATTCACTTTTTCTGAATTTTTATTTTCGTCAGATTACTGATGTTGAGCGTGAGGTTGTCCTTAGTGGTGGAGATGATGCTCGTGGTGTTCCATTGAGTAGTGGGCGCAATGTTGGTAACAAATATGTTGATGAGGATGTTGGCGCTACCAGCATACTTGACGCCAAATCGCCTGGTGTTGGTATTGCTGGGAATGAAAATGTTCCTGATTGTGAAGATTTGCCGAGGGAGAATTTCCCACCTGGAGGTCTTGATTACGGTGATGTATTGCAAGATGCTTCTAGCGTGGAGGAGATGCCATCCGAGGATGATGATTTACCTCTGTCAATTTCTTTTGACCCCTCGACGCAGGAGGCGCTCTTGTTGTCCCAGGATTTTCTTTCTACAGACCTTGAAAGTGCAGCAATATTGGTGTCCTCTCAAGATGTCCCATCATCAAACCCTGAAACTGGAGGCATAATGGTCTCATCACAGGAACTACCGTCGTCTTCAAACCCTGATAGTCCAGGTAAGGACTTGTAAATGAGGTGTACTTCTCAATTTTGGCATTTTGGACATGTTCTCTTGTAGTTGTTGAACTTATTATTTTTCTTCTTTTTCTGCAAGCAAAAAGTGGTAATATTATTAAGGTTGATACATTTTTCTTCGTTGTTACGAGGTTGCACACGAACCGTACGAAATGGTTAGTTTGGGATTTTGCCCGTACCATTTTTGTCTCTTTTTCTTTCTCTCGTATGATTGTTGTTGTTGTTGAAGTAGTTTTAATTCATGTAATCTTTTGTGTTTTTCTAGTCACAAGCCGATGTTTCAAAATAAAGAATGTGAAGCTAGTGTTGGTTCTATTGCTAAAGCGTTTGTCCCCACTGGCATGCTCAACTCAGACAGTGCTGACGTTTTATTGTATTCTCTACGTCAGAAGTACCGAGACACTGAGAAGTTGATAGTTCCGAGATGGGTGACTGTCAGTATTTTGCTTTTTTGTAAATAGGATGATAACTTTGTTTTGCCAATTTTCTAAGTGTTGTTGTTATTTTTGTACAACAGACCAAGATCCGTGATGGAAATATTGATTCCAATGTGCTAAATTGGTTCACGAGATCGGGTGCTGATGGTTTTGACCAAGTAGGTAAACTTGGACTTTTTGTACTCATTAACTAGAACTATCATGTTTTCTTTGCAGTTTTGGGAGGTCGGGGAATGAACTTGATTAGCCTACTTTTACACCTGTACTTATGAATGATGCGTGCTTCTTTTTTTAAAGCTGCACTTGTTATCGCAAGGAAATTGAACTGATATGTTTGTTCCTCAATTTTGGGCGGTACTATATACTTGAACTGATTATCTGATTTTTTTAGTTTGTACTTCTGAATTTCAATTTCCCTCTTTTATTTTATTGTTTGGAGGCTGAATTTTTTGTTTCATTATGATTTGGTAAATTTATTTTTCCTCTGCGATATTTTTTTCAGCTTCTTTTCCCAACATTTGATCCGCCGTCATTTGTGCCTACCATGAAGCCTACCGATGAATCTGGGCATTGGTGCTTGATTGTTCTGAATTTGAGGTTCCGTCGTTTCGAGTGTCTTGATTCACTCCGTGATGAAACCTCGGGTGATGCAGTTAGATTCTTAAGGAATATGATAGATAATATAAAGAAGCTTTGGAGGGAGTCGAGTGTATACAGGGCCAAACCATTCTCGCCGGTGCATATTGATGGTTTCTCTTGCGAGTTTGTGCGGGTGCCGCAGCAGGAAAACGCGTGAGTATCCGTTTTTAATGATTTTTGTTGGTTGTTTTTGTTGCTGGGAGATGTTGTTCCTGTATTTTTCGGATTTGTGTTGTACCATTTTTGTTTTTTCCTTTGTTTACAGGCATGACTGTGGATTCTTTATGCTACAAAACTGCAAGGCCTATCATTGCCGGGAGGATGGTGTAATTGAAATGGTCGATTACAGCCATGAAGACATTCTTGACAGTAGGAAGACTTTGCTGTATACCTGCGCAACTAGCGATGTGTTTGATGTTGACTTCCGGGGTTTGTTTGGCATCGAACCCTGTACGTGTGCATGGACTTTTGTAATTTTTTTGCAGCTTGTACTTCTCTATTAGTACTTTCATGAAATATGTATTTGAACTTACCCTTTGTGCGGTATTCTTCTTTTTTTGTTTTTGTTTTTTCAGGTGAGTGGCTGGATCTTGGTGATCATAACTACAGGTTCTTTGGCAGCCAGTTCTCGGAGCTCGAGCGCGTAGCTATTGATCTTCGCCAGGGGCGTTCTCCCGAGAAGACAAGATCTGGTGTTATGTAGGGGCAGTTGGGAGCTCTGAGAGGTTCTATGGCTGCTTGTGCAGAGAGCCCTACTACACCCAAGAATCCCATTGTGGAATTGATAGACAGCGATGATGATGTGTTTGACAAGATTGTTGGCGTTGGAAGAGTCACGAGGACGCTGCTGCCAAAGGTTTATCTCCCCTTGCTGGAATAGTGGCTCGTAGAGCTAGTGGTGCTAGGAAAGATCCTGCTTTGGATTCTAGCAATGTTGTAAGCACAAAGCATGCGCCCAGAGCTCCTATAAAGTTTTGCTCCCCTGTGCAGCAGCTTCACCCTCATAAATTCCCTCACCTGGACAAGGCTCACAGGTTGTATAATCTGTTGCTTAGTGATGAATGGCGTGAGAAGTATGCCGAGTGAGTATCTCTCATTATTTTTCCTCTTCTTTTTCTTCTGTTGTTTTTGTAACTACTATATAAATATTACCCGAACTGTTCTTTTTTATACAACTTGAACAGCTATGAATGCCTTATCTTGCTTCCCCTTCTTTTTGTTCTTGTGTGTGCTGCAGGAATACATTCTCAATGATCCCCCAGCCTGATGATAGCGTAACTAGCTTCACTGGGAAACGCATCTGGGAAGTTTTTGCATCTGGGAAAATGATGGAGGGTGATGTAATGGACTTCCTCATTGATGATTGGAAGCAAGATCCCGAGAGAAATGTTGATTTCACATCTGGAAAAAGGGTATTGCTGAGTCCATATTTTATCACGATAATCAATCAGATTGTTTGTTTCTGTTAAACAAGACTGCCTATTGTTTTATGAGTTTTAAGAATACTTTGCTTGTTGATCCTATCCTCCTGTATATATTTCTTTTTTGGCTTTTTTGCAGGTTGTGCTTGACTGTTCATTTTACGATGATGAAAATAAAGAGTTTAATGTGGAGAGTGTAGCGAGAGATTTCAAGAGCTATGTTAAAGATAAGGAAGACTTGCTCAGTGCCGACCTTGTGAGATCTACTAGCTGATTTTGGGCTTTATTTGTTTGTTGTGATGCTGGTTTTTATTTTGAATATTTAACATCTCTTTTTTGGTCATTTCTTTTTAGATCATGATGCCTCTATTCAAGCCTATGATTTTAGCAAAGGATAATAAAGTGAACCACTATTCATTATATGTCATGAATCGGTACCGAAGTAGCGTTGACATCCTTGACTCTTTACCTTATCCGAAGAACCGTCGTCCTTCAAAGAACACCTATCATAAAGACTGCGAGAAGATTGTGAGTGACATTTATTATCTGTACTAGATTAATTTTTCTACATCTTTGTTTCTGCTTTTTCTAAGACCTAAAAATGTGTGGTTTCTTTTGTTTTTTTACAGATTTCCAGATTGGTCAAAGTAATGAAGGTTGTGTATGGTGATGCTCAGTACAATGCGAGCAAGCGGCCCAACCGGGAGCTGTTTGCAAAGAAACCAACGTTTGTCAAGGTTCCACTTCAAGGGCCAAATGAATGTGGCCATTATGCTCTGAAGTATCCGGGATCCTACGACGGTGAAAAGATCATTGAGAACATTCGAGATAATGAGGTGGGTTCTAGTTGAGCTTTTCACTTTCTGTTTTTTGGCTTATTGTGTATCCTTTTTTTTATGTGTCATGGTTTTTGATAATTTGTTTTATTGTTTTTGCAGCCACGTATTGTTGATTGGAACGCTGAGGATCTATATAGAGTTGTGTTCAACCAGAATAGCCAGCTTGTGGTGACGGAGCTTCCCAAGGAGGTTCAGGTTTTGTGTAACGCCCCGGATACAACTTTCCATATTTGTAACTCCGACTCTTGCCATTTCCGGCTATGTGATATGTTATTTACTCCATGGTTGGGTTTTGTCTTTTGTTTTGCTTTTGTTCATGTCTTGCATTTCATATCATAGCATCTTGCGCATTGCATCGGCTTTGTTTTTATAAAGCTTGCATCCGTTCGTAGTTGTCACGTCCCCCCCCCCTTTCTTTCGTTGACCGTTTCGAGTCCAACCTTGTTCTTCGTTTTTCCCTCTTACCTAAACCGGAGTCTCTCTGTAAAGTGCGCAGACCCCCTCGCGCGCGTCTGAAAGTTGTCCCGGACCCGACCCGGGCAGTCGTTACCTTTGAGTCCGGATCATACCCCAACATCCCTAAAACATCTCCGTTTTATTATTTGATCTCCCTAACCCATTTATCCCAGACCGCCCGATCGCTATCGGAGGATCTAAATCATCCCGCTTTTGTATATATACCTACCTAACCCTAGAATTTAGGAGCCTTGTCCCATCCACCAAATCCCCTCAGCCGCCGCCAGTTCTCTTCCACCTCGGGATCCCTCCCGATCCATCTCCATCCAACCAGCTCCCGCAGCCTCCTCCTCCCGATCCAAAATCCTCCCTTGGTTTTCCGCACCGCCAAAATCCCAGCAGCCACCCTCCTCCTCCTCTCGATCCATCCTCTTGCCCAGCTTCAGATCAGGAGCCTCAATCTCGAGCTCCTCTGCTTCTTCCCCAAGCGCCCGAGGCCTACCTCTTCTCCCCTCGATCCGGAAGGGATCGTGGAGCTGCTCGAGGCCCCGAGCAGTAGCGCTCGGCCTCGTTCCCTCGCGCCGCCGCCCCTAGCAACCAGCTCCTCCAAGTCGCCCCCGTCTCTGCACCTGCGCGTTCTCTGTCTCTGCCGTCGTCTTCGCGTGCCACGCCGGAGTTCCACCTAGCCGGAGCGGAGCTCCTCCTGCCGACGCCCTCTACTACCCAGGCGAGCCCCTTCGCGCCCTCTCCTTCCCTTCCTCCTTTCCTGTTCTTCTCTCTCGTATATGGAGCTCTCTGTCTCCCAGAACCCATCCACGACCGACGACCTCGAGTTGCCATGGATGGGTGCCGCCAAGTTCAGCCACAAACACCGGGAACCGCTCCGCCACGACCTCCTCCGCCGTCGCCAAGGACCTCCCAGTCGCGCAGCCCTTCACCGGAGTCCCAGCCGCACCAGGCCGCCGCTGCGTCCCCTGCTTCTCGTCGCGCCGGCCTCCGCTTCCTCTTCGTCGAGCAGGGACTCGCTCGTTCCAGCGCGCCTCCGCCCGCGCCAAGTCCGTCTTCATGACCAGTCGCCATCACCAAGACCTCGCCTCCGCCCAGATCCTACTTGGCGCCGCCGCCTTCGCTTGCCTCGCCGTCGCCAGGACCCCTGCCGCCGTCTTCTGCATTGCCTGCTGCTGTTTTTGTTCGTCAGAAACGAGCAGTAGCTTGCCCGCCCCTTCGCCCGCGTTGACCACCTCAGATCGCCCAGGCCCAGCGCGCCAGCCTCTCCAGCCAACGCCAGGCCCAGCCAAGCCAGCGCCAGGCCCAGCCAAGCCGCGCCAAGGCCCAGCTCCCTGGAGCCCAAGGTGAGCAGCACCTCGGCTCCACCAGATGTGGCCCGGATCATGTTTTTCAGATCTGTGAATTTAGCTATTATCCGAGGATTTACAGATTTACAGAAAAGTCCTTGCACATCATGCATATAATAACTAATTAACCGTGCATGGGATTAAAATGTTTCAAACATGTAAAATGCTTAGAATTTTGTGTAGATTAATAATTTGTCACTTTCATCCATGTTAAATATGTTTAAATTGTTGTTTGCATTAATTTGCTAAAATGCCATGTTAAAATGCTTTATTTCATAACTAAATAACCGTAGCTCGGTTTTAAATAAACTTTATATGTAAATGGGGTGGAAAAATTCCTAGTTTAACATGGTGCACTTTGTTTTACTATTTAACAACTCTAAAATTGTGTTTAGGGCAGAACAGTACCAAATTCATAATTTGCATATGGGGATTTTCCGGAATTGTTGTTTGTTGTTCCGGCCTCATTTAAACTTGCCTAGATATGTAGTTTTCTTGTGCTTCACCCCTTGACATGTTTAATAACATTTAATGTTGTTGGGTACATAACCGAGATCAAACTAAATAATTGCATGTGGTGTTTTGTCAATATGCAACTCGTTGCATATTGAGCTCCACTTAACTTGTACTATGTTGTTGCATTTTGCCATTCCATGCCTATTTAAACCGGACATGCATCATACTTGATTGTGCATCATGCCATGTTTATGTGATGTTTGTTTACCATGTTGTTTGCTTCTTTTTGGGTTGCCTTCGGTTTCGTTCCAGAGTTGTGAGATTTGTTCGACTACGTCCGCTTGTCTTCTGCATGGACCTGTTCTTCTTCCTTGCGGGATTTCAGGCAAGATGACCGCTACCCTAGATCTCACTACTATCATTGCTATGCTAGTTGCTTCGTTCTATCGCTATGCTGCGTTACCTATCTGTTGCTCTTCAAGCCTCCCAAATTGCCATGAACCCCTAACCTTTGACACCCTTCCTAGCAAACCATTGCTTGGCTATGTTACCGCTTTTGCTCAGCCCCTCTTATAGCGTTGTTAGTTGCAGGTGAAGTTGAAGATTGCCCCATGATGGACAGGATTATGTTGGGATATCACAATATCTCTTATATTATTAATGCATCTATATACTTGGTAAAGGGTGGAAGACTCGGCCTTATGCCTGGTGTTTTGTTCCACTCTTGCCGCCCTAGTTTCTGTCATACCGGTGTTATGTTCCCGGATTTTGCGTTCCTTACGTGGTTGGGTGATTTATGGGACCCCCTTGATAGTTCGCTTTGAATAAAACTCCTCCAGCAAGGCCCAGCCTTGGTTTTACCATTTGCCTCACCTAGCCCTTTTTCCCTTGGGAGTCGCGCTCTCAAGGGTCATCTTTATTTTACCCCCCCCCCCCGGGCCAGTGCTTCTCTAAGTGTTGGTCCGAACTGAGCTGCCTGCGGGGCCACCTCGGGGCAACCTGAGGGTTGGTTTTACTCGTAGCTACTCTCATCCGGTGTTGCCCTGAGAACGAGATATGTGCAGCTCCTATCGGGATTTGTCGGCGCCTCGGGCGGCTTTGCTGGTCTTGTTTTACCATTGTCGAAATGTCTTGTAAAACGGGATTCCGAGTCTGATTGGGTCTTCCTGGGAGAAGGTATATCCTTCGTCGATCGCGAGAGCTTATCATGGGCTAAGTTGGGACACCCCTGCAGGGTATAATCTTTCGAAAGCCGTGCCTACGGTTATAGGCAGATGGGAATTTGTTAATGTCCGATTGTAGATAACTTGACACCAGATCCTAATTAAAATGCATCAACCGCGTGTGTAGCCGTGATGGTCTCTTCTCGGCGGAGTCCGGGAAGTGAGCACGGTTTTTGGGTTATGTTTGACGTAAGTAGGAGTTCAGGATCACTTCTTGGTCATTGCTAGCTTCACGACCGTTCCTTTGCCTCTCTTCTCGATCTTTATTTGCGTATGTTAGCCACCATATATGCTTAGTCGCTGTTGCAACCTCACCACTTTACCCCTTCCTTTCCCATTAAGCTTTGCTAGTCTTGATACCCATGGTAATGGGATTGCTGAGTCCTCGTGGCTCACAGATTACTACAACAACAGTTGCAGGTACAGGTTATGCGATGGTCATGACGCGAGCGCGATGTTTGCTTGTTTTGGAGTTCTTCTTCTGCTTCTTCTTCGATCAGGGGATAGGTTCCAGGTTGGAAGCCTGGGCTAGTAGGGTGGATGTCGTTTGAGTTTCTGTTTATGTTTCATCTGTAGTCGGATGGTGCTCTTATGTAAGATGATGTTGTATTCGTGTGGCATTGTATGCCTTTTATATGTATCCCCATCTATTATGTAATGTTGATGTAATGATATCCACCTTGCAAAAGCGTTTCAATATGCGGGTCTATCCTTGGTGGGACCTTCAAGTTCCTTTTGGATAGGGTCGCATATTGGGCGTGACACTTTGGCTCTTGGTGCATAGGAGAAATGGTGATCATTTGCGTAGTGAATGGGATACTTGTGTGATATATCTCTTGACAGCATTGTAGGCTCTATTTGTAGTGTTTGATGTCTTGTCGAGTACTATGTAATAACTAGTATATTTTGTGTTGTGTTTAAGTGTGGCACACTGTTTAACAAACTTTTTTCCCATGATGATTGTGTGGTTGAATAGCTATTTCACTTGTGTATGTTTCATCAGGAATTCGTTTTGGTTAAGTTTTATTTTTTTGTACTAAAGACTTATATACTTGTGGAATTGAAAACACCTTTTTTTCAAGTGTATTTAAGGGTTGTTGCTGAGAAAGTGAGATTTATTTTATTTTTATCCGATTCCAACCTAAGTTGGACCTTTATAGTTTTTGGACTCTCATTTTCTTGTACTTATGATATAGTTCTGTTAGTACTGATTTGTAATCTCATTCAGCGTAAGGCTTTTCAAAATTTGGTGCCAAATTTTTGTTTGAACTTCTTGAACTTTAGTAGTTGAACTTCATAGTAAAAGTTAAAGCAGTGGTTTAAATTAGCTACGTTTAAGTTCAAAACTACTTCTTTCTCAAGGCATTAATTGGTATCATCATAGCACTTATTGAATAAACTAAGTTGTACTAAGATTTCAATTGTGCTAGTACTTTGATTAATTATTTATTTTTTGTGTTGTTTGAGGCTAGTACATCTTTTGTTGTGTTTCTTGTGATATTTCTCCTTTGTCGAACTGATATCTTTTTGATTTAGTTTTGGCCTTCTTTTTTTCTAGGTTGTGGTTCTTCTCCAGGTTTGGTATAATCATAGCACTTGCCCGTATAGACTTAGTTGTACTGAGATTTCAGTTGTATTATTACTGTTATTCTTAGTGTGTCACTATTTTAGGGAATGTGAACTGAAGCTTCCCGTTCCTTTTTATATTTTGTAGAATGAATGTACCGTGTGTTCAAGTGTACCAGAACTTTCAGTCCTAGCATGCTAGTGACTACGAAATACGTACTGGTGTTTCTTTGCTTTTCCTGTTGCAGTACTTAGTGAATTTCTAACTACTATTAGCATGATGCTTTTAGTATTGAATGTTGTCCTCGGCCGAAACTTAGTCTTTTTAGTGTTCTTCTGAAACTAAAAACTGATTTTTTAGTGTGATAGTACTACCGTTCATGTCTAAGCTGTACTGAGCGTCCAAGGCTACTATTTTCTTTTGTCCTTAGTTAGTCTGCCACTATTTTTGTGCGAAAATATTTATGTGTTATTTTTATTTCTCCATGACTAGTGCTGCGTGGCAGCCATCAAGTTTCAACTTCAACCTACTTCAACTTCAAATGATGGATCAACAAAATAGGAAGCTAGCAAACTTGTTGGATGTACTTGATATACATAGGCAAACTTGTTCAAACCCTGACACACATAACATAAGGTAGCTGGTTCAACATAACGAAAGCAAAATACAAATCTGAAACAACAAGACTAAGGACAGGCAGAAGTGCGAGCAAACAAATGCAGACTTTCATGCATCTTTATCCGCGAAGTTGCAGTGGTAGTAGGGGTCAGCCTCTTGCTCTTTTAAAATATCCCAACCTGTCACGATGTTGTCAATTGTCTTCCATGACTTGTGCATTGCATACGCATCTATTCCTGCGTACGTGATGAGGTTATCTGGCAGCGGGCTGGTCCCCCACAGTTTGTGGTCTGCCCTGTCCATCTTCTTCTTCATGCCTTCGTAGAATGGGTGGATGACGCCGCCTGCAACATCAGCCAAGGAGTCGTAGTATTTGGTGGTCTTTGAAACTTTCCACTTGCGCTGCATGTCGATGAAGTTGTTGGGGTTGATTTCCAAACCAGAGTTCTCCAGCATCCGCTTGTCACCTCCAATGCTGAAACCGCCAAATGTGTACAATTTCTCCTCCTGCAGGAAGTCTTTGAGGCGCTTGGGCCTGCAAGGGGGAGACACACATTTAAATATTAGTCTTCTTTTTTGAAGATTTAAATCTTCTGCTTTTTTGTGTTTTACAAGTGATAATCCATGAGGTAGATGCTTATATATTTATTAGTAATGCATGAATGTAGTTCAGAAACTAGTACACAAAGTCCTGAAATTAAATTCAACTACACCGTGTTACTTTTTCATTTTGCTATCTTCATTGCTTCACCAAATTCAAGAATCATTTTACCAGAGTCAATGATATATGTGCTGCTTGATTCAAGTTTAGTTTTATTTTTTGTTGAATAAAAGACCTATACCAGTGCTTGATACATCTTTGTGCATTAATTCTATAGCAAGTTCAGAAATTAGTTTGAGAAACATGTGCATCAAGATATGGACCTATACCACTTCACCAAAGATCTTTTAATACATCAATTCTATAAACTATACTAGTGCATCAAGATCAGAATCTATGCTAGTACATCAAGTTCCAAAATTAATTTGGTGCATCAAGTTTAGAATGCTATAAACTTTTTTCAGATGCTAATCTGGTGAAACAATCCACTTCACAGTTTCAGAAATGCATGTAAATTGACAAACATGTACTCGTGCATCCACTTCATAAACTATAGTAGTTCATCTAGTTGGGAAACAAGTTAGTTAAGTTTTTAGTGAGTAGTACTAGTACAACAGATGAATGAACAGTAGTATGGGTTACCATTTTGTGGCTGCTGCGATGTGGTATACCAAACAGAGTTCTTCGACGCACAACTGCATGACTGCCGCCATCTGTGGAGGTTCTTCTTGGTTGGTGTATTCCACATCAACTCTGATGAAGCTCGGATACAGGCCGCCGCCCTTCATCCTGAGCCTGCTCATTACCTCGTCGGCCTTGTCTGGTATGCTGGTGCAGATGATCTCTAGCGTCTCCTTGCCGTGGAGCTCAACCCCTTCGAGCGTTTTGGTGTACTCGCGCTTCTTGCCGGGGACGTGAATGTTGACGAGGTTGCTGCTCTTGTTCGACGTCTCGCCATGGTGACGCTTGGTGGACGGTTCCTCCGCCATCGCCTTCCTTCGGCGACTGTGGGCTTGGGAGATAGAAGTTTTTGGTTTGTGTGCAATGGAGATGGAAGCAGCAATGGCAGTTCTGTGAATGAGGCAGAGATGGAAGACAATGGGGCTTTTGCAGTGTGTCGACGGTGGTGTGGGGGGGGCGGTTCGTCGGGGGCATGGGTGTAGTGGTCGTGGGGGTCGCCGCTTGCAGTGCGTCGTGGCAACCGCCCAGTGGGTGGCGCGGGTGGTGGCCTGGAAGAACTAACCGTCCAAGACAAATGTTTTTTACTGCTGCACTGATTAGTCTTGTCAAGCTGTACTTACGATCTGCTAAATCCCACTTGCACGTCTCTGCGGTGGTGATGATGGCATTTTGCACTGTTTAGGTGACATACGCTCTATGATGTTTTTCTGTGTGGATGTTTAAGTATTGTTTTTCCATTGAAGTCTTATACACTAGTTTATCTCAAAACATTTTTTCAGTGCCCTGGAAGTTGTTGCTCAAAACTTGTACTTATTTTATTCTCATCTGTACTAACCTAAGTTAGGCCTTTATAGTTTTTGTATTCTCATTTTAGTGCACTTATGGTTTAGTACTATGTGAACTGAATTGTAATTTCATACAGCGCACGGGTTTGAAATTTGATGTCACAGTGGTGCGAGTGGCCTGACTGATCCTGTTGTTTTAGTACTGATGTCATATGTATGTTTGAACTGATTTTTTTCTTGTTTTTTGGATAGGGGTGGGGGTTTGAGATTATTTTACGACCAGATCGTTCGTTTTGGTGTGCACAGATTTTATATAAATAAGAAATTTAGCTGAATTGACAAATAAATTCTATTTGAACTTTTTGCATTTTAGTAGTTGAACTTGTCAGATTTTATATCAATAAGAAATTTAGCGTAATTTACAAATATTATATGTTTGAAATTTTTGAGTTTTAGTAATTGAACTTGTCAGATTTTCTATAAATAAGAAAATTAGCATAATTGACAAACATTATATGTTTGAACTTTTAGAGTTTTAGTAGTTGAATTTGTCAGATTTTATATAAATAATAAATTTAGCATAATTGACAAACATTATATGTTTGAATTAGAGTTTTAGTAGTTGAACTTGAAAATAATATTTAATTCAGGTTTTTAAATAATGTTTGAACTCTTTGAGTTTTAGTAGTTGAACTTGTCCGATTTTCTATAAATAAGAAAGTTAGCATAATTGACAAACAGTATATGTTTGAACTCTT
>NC_057813.1:539474451-539491065 GCF_018294505.1 Triticum aestivum | reverse complement strand
AACTCTTTGAGTTTTAGTAGTTGAACTTGTCGGATTTTCTATAAATTAGAAATTTAGCATAATTGACAAACATTATATGTGTGAACTTTTTGAGTTTTAGTAGTTGAACTTGTCAGATTTTATATAAATAATAAATTTAGCATAATTGACAAACATTATATGTTTGAACTTTTAGAGTTTTAGTAGTTGAACTTGAAAATAATATTTAATTCGGGTTTTTCATAATGTTTGAACTTTTTGAGTTTTACTAGTTGTACTGACATGGAACAACGTTGTGTGATTAGTTGCATCATAACTAGTACTTTAGAGCAGCGATAATGTTCCATTCAGAAGCTACTTTCCAATTTTGAAATGATGGATTAACAACATACGAAGCTACCAAACCAAACTTAACCAAACTTATATAATGAGATAAGCAAAACATTGTACTTGATGACATAACTAAACTTGTTCAAACAAGACAAGCACGACATAATCATAATGGTTCAACCCAACAAGAGCAAACTACTAATTTGAAATAACAAGATAAAAGGAAAGCACAAGCGGAAGTAAAACAAAGGCAGGCTCTCATGTATCTTCATCCCGTAAAGGGGCAATAGGGGCGGTCGTAGTAGTTTTCAGCCTCCCGCTCTTTCGCATATTCCGAATCATCTGTGATGTAGTCGATTATGAACCATGACTTGTACGTGGCGTACACATCTACTCCTGCGTACTCGATGAGGTTGTCTGGCAGCAGGCTGGTCCCCCACAGTTTGTAGTCTTCCTGCGTGTTGATCTTCTTCTTCATGCCTTTGTAGAATGGGTGGATGACGCTGGCTGCAACATCAGTCAAGGAGTCGTACTCTTTTCCGGTGTATGGAACTCTCCACTTGCGCTGAATGTCGATGAACTTGTTGGGGTTGATCTCCATACCGGACAACTTCAGTTTCTCTTTGTCACTTTCAATGCTGAAACCAGCAAATGTGAACAACTTCTCATGCTGCAGCATCTCGGTCAGGCGCTTGGGCCTACAAGGGGAGACATTTTGAATATTAGCATTACTTTGATGTTTGAATCATTCATTTTTGTTTTGTTTTACAAGTGATGAATCCATGAAGTAGTTGTTTATGTAGGATAAACAACTAGTAAAGAAAGTTCTGAAATTAAATTAAGTACATCATGTTATTCTTCTTCTTGGATTATACATAGTTTCAGTCAATGTTGTATGTTCTGCATTGGTACTAGTTTAGTCTACTTTTTGTTGAATAGGATAACACATAACCAGTGCTTCACCAAGTTCTTAGTTTATTTTCTTATGAAAATAATATTAGATCAAATTCAGAATACACTTCACTACATCAAGTTCAGAAACATCTTTTTAATACATCGAGTACATAGACTACTCTATTGGATCAACTTCAGAAACTACACTAGTCGATCAACTTCAGAATTTAATCTTCCGCAAGATTTTCCAAATAGTAATCCAGTGCATTAGGTTCAAAAATACATTTATAGTATATCTACTTCAGAAAATGCAGTAGTGCATCCACTTTTTCACAAACCACACTAGTACATCTAGTTGGGAAACAAGTCTGATTAAATTTTCAGGATACAGTACTAATAAAACAGATAAACCATATACAGGGCAAATGAGTAGGATTGCTCACCATTTTGTGGCCGCTGCGATGTGGTACACCAAGCAGAGTTCGTCGACACACAACTACAGTACTGCTGCCATCTAGGGAGGTTCATCTTCGTTGGTGTAGTGCACACCAACACCGATGATCCTATGACTCCTGCCGCCAAGCTTCCTCCACATCCTGGAGATCACTTCGTTGGCCTTTTCTGGTACGCTGGTGCAGACGATCTCCAGCATCTCGTTGCCGTGGAGATCAACCCCTTTGAGGGTTGTTGTGTACTCGCGCTTCTCGCCGGGGACGTGAATGTCGACGAGGTTGTTGCTCTTGTCCGACGTCTCGGTATGATGATACTTGGCGGACGGTTCCTCCGCCATCGCCTTCCTCCGGCAACTGTGGGCTTGGGAGAGAGAAGTTTTTGGTTTGTGTGCAGTGGAGATGGAAGCAGCAATGGTGGTTTGTGGGAACGAGGGAGATATGGAAGAGAATGGGTTTTTTTGCAGTGCGTGGACGGGGATTTGTGGGAGGTGGTTCGTCGGGGGCGTGGGTGTAGTGGGTGTTGTGGCGTGGGGTCACCGTTTGCAGGCCCTTGTGGCAACCGCTTAGTGGGTGGCGCGGGTGGAGGCGTGGAAGAACTAACCGTCCAAGTTAAATGATTTTTACTGTAGAACTGACTAGTCTTGTCAAGCTGCACTTATGACCTGCTAAATCCCACTTGCACGTCTCTGCGGTGGTGATGATGGCATTTTACTGTTGCACCAATTCGTATAGTCAAGTTGTACTTATCAACTGCTTGTCCCACTTGCACGTGTCAGGGTCGGTGTTGATGGATGTCTAAACTCCTCTACTGTCGTACTTGGACTGGTGATTGAAGTGTAATTGAACGCACCAAATACCAGTGAGACTATGTGTGAGTATTTTTTTATAGATAAATTAGATTTCCATCAGTACAGGATGTATTATATTCACATTTTGCTTGAGGTAATTATTTTTATGTACTGATGGTCTTTCTGAATTGGGACTGGCAGAAGCAGGCATAGCTTTGTTTTTTTCAAAACGATGTTTTTTTAGTCATTCACGGGTGTGTTTGTTTTTCTATGCCTTTGTACCGACGACTGATAATTATCAGTACTAATGTACTACAAGAGTTTAAAATTTTCCTTAACATTTTTTTTGCTGAGTTACTAGTCGACAGTAGCATTTGCGTCATATATATCCAGATAAGTTTTTTCAAATTTATTTGTGACTGCATTCAAAAGGATTATCAAATGGTTTACATAATAATGTCACTGCTCCAGCAGGCACAAATCAGAAATTACATCAGTACTGATGTGTACTCTACCTTGTACTGACGACTGAGAGTTATGAGTACTGATGTACTACAAGAGTTTAAATTTTTCCTTGACATATTTTTTTGCTGAGTTATTGGTTGACAGTAGCGTTTTGCGTCAGATATATCTAGATAAGTTTTTCCAAACGTATTAGTGACTGCATTCAAAAGGATTATCAAATGGTTTACATAATAATGTCACTGCTCCAGCGGGCACAAATCAGAAATTATATGTTAACTTTAGTACTGATCGAGAAATCGATGATAAAGCTAAATAAGTTTTGGTAACGATGGTGTTTCTGAAATGCTTCCTCATTGTGTGCCGATGCAACTGAGACTACAAGGTTATTTTTTAGCTGACGCAGCAGGATAACCACTATGTATTGTTCAGTCTTGAGATTCTCCTAACTATCCCCGAATGTTGTGCATTGCCGGCGCCCTTTCTAGGTTGAGCCTTGGCAGGTTCATCGTCAGTTTCAGTTTCCTCGCCCCCGACACTGTCATCTTCATTGTCTTCGTCTGATTGGCCGTCATTCTCATCAAACTCTTATTCTTCATCGTCTTCATTTGATTGCTTGGAACTCTATACCTTACCCTGTTTCTGTTCAGCTCCACTGACCTCCTTGCCAACTTTGCACGTGCGGGCATTATGTCCGTCAGTTCCCCCACACTTGCAGCAAGTCTAGCTATTACGTGTGTTGTCTCCATTGGTAGAAAGCTGGGTGGCTCCAATCTGCTTGTTCTTGTTGACAGTGGCATCTGTGCGGAGTGGGCATGTGCGGTAGTTATGGTTGCTCATGACGTTGCAGAATCCGCATGCCCTTATCCCGAGAGGTTTGTCGTCCGGGCCAAATTCCACGCGCTTGATGGGCGTGGTGGCTTTTTGGCTGTTGCTTGTGTCTTGCTCTTCCTCCCCTTTGTGTTTGAGAATATGGGTGGTTTAATCACCCTTTCCTGCCGCTGCTGGTAGGATGTGCTATTGTCATGTCATTCACCTACAGCACCATCAAGCTCATGATCTCACATGTGTGCTTGGTGGTGCTCTTGAGTGTGCACATGGGCAAGCTCCGGTTGCTGCTGCTCCTCTTCCTCATTGTCAAATGGGTCAATAGCTCCCAGATGGTTCATCTCGGATAACATTGTAGCAATATCCTGCTCAATGGCTTCATTATCCGCGACACCTCCATTTTCAGCAGAATGCATGGCGTCGAGTTCTTGTTCAAGTTTGTCCATGACGACCCGCGACCTCGCCATTTGCTCTTGGCTTCTCAAGCTTTTTCTGTGCACCCTCATGTTCAGCGTCAGCAGTGAGCTTTCAATACAGTATTGGGATGCCTTGTTTGACATTGCCGTCCTCAAGTCATTTCTGTCAAATGTTGGCTGGATGTTTGGGCATTTGGTGTATCTCCTGAGGATGTATTTCTCTGGAACGCTGGCAGCCTTAATTGTCTGCATCATGCACATGACATGCACGCAGAAAAGACCTGTATTTGTTTTTTGAAGAGGTGCATGTTTTTTGTAATTTCATTCGAACAAAAACTTTGCAAAAAAAGTAGTACAGTATGTAACATCTTTTTTGTAGTCCTCACCTGTGTGGTCCCATAGCCTGCACTCGCACTCATATGTTTCTCCCACGGGGTCTGCAACCACCTGGAACGCGTGTTGAGCCCACACAGACAGTTTTTGTGGTTAGTTGTAGCGCACGACGTACTTTGTGGGCTCTTCCTTCTCTGTCGCCGTGAAGAGTGTGCTCAGTTTGAGCCTTTTTCTGATCTCGCTGTACACAGCTCGTGTGTACAGCTTTGCCATCTGGGTGTCAAACCCGTAGAAGGTCAGCGTGTTTTGTTTCTTCTGCACATGCAAGAATGATGGCCAAATTTTTAGTTTTCTCGCAGCAAAAACTTCTAATAAAGTTTTACTTTAGTAAGCATGTAAGTTTTTGTCTTACGACAAGTGATAGAGCTATACCCAGTTACCCATTGTCTCCTAGTTCTCTGTCTGCCTCCTGGTTTTGACGCAGGAGTTTACCTGGTTGAAAAACCGGTGTAGGTTTTGTCTCTCACTTACGTAGTTCTTCTTGAGCACATAGTTCATGCTCTCACTTTGTTGTGTGGATGTCATTTTGGCATAGAAAATTTCTTTGAAGTAGGCTGATATCCATCTCTCACGTTCATTCCACATGCCCACCATTGTGGCATCATCGTGGAGGTTGTACTTATCCATGAGTCTTTTCTAGGCATCCTCAAACTCAGTTGGCATGAGGAGCCAGTTGAGCATTGATGTGAATTCATCCTTAAAGTCATCGTGCAGGTAGTACAGGTACGTGAGGTGTTCCCTGTACTTCTTCATAATGTGCCAGCGGCATAGCTTATGTACTGTGTTCTTGAAAACATCTACGATCGCCAAAGCCGGGCACTGGTCTGGTAATGAGAAAATAGACTCGGAGTGGTCAGCAGATGGTTGTGCATCTATACCAATAGAACTTACACAACATTTTTACTGTGTTATTTTCCTTTTCTTTTTTGGATGGGGGGTGGTGGTTGGGGGTGGTTTTGGAAGTTGTACCTATGAGGATGCATGTAGGAGCCTTCTTTCTCATGCACCTTAAAAATGTCTTGAACGGCCACTTGAATGAATCTGCATCCTCATCTCTAATCAGGGCAAAACCAAAGAATGTAGTTTGTAAGTGGTTGTTAGTTCCGACAAACACCCCAAGTGGCATATGGTACTTGTTGGTCTTATATGTTGTGTCAAACGTTACGTAGTCCCCAAAGTCCTGATACGCCCCTCGGCAGCTTGCGTTCGCCCAGAATATGTTCTTAACTCTGTCGGACTCATCGAGTTGCATGTCATAGAAGAATTCCCTGTTTATAGCTTTCATCTCCCTACAAAAGTTGACAGTCTTTAGGACATTGTCCACATCATCAATCCTTGAATTCTTTGCTTTCCTACATATTAAAAGTTCATTGAAAAATGCATGTTGAACTGGCGTCAGGTCATGCGTTGCGTAATATGTTTGTACTGACAGAGGAAAAAGGACGGAGGCGGTTTATGGGAGGAGAACATGTTTGTACTTACAGGTTAATCAGGTCTTTGGCATTCATTTCGAGGAAGTAGCTACAGGGTCATCACCGCCCAGTATGCTCATGATTTGCACGTATTCAATGCCTTTGAATAGCAAGTACTTGACGTACTCCAAGATTGTTTTGTCAAAGTTTTTGTGGGAGTGCAAGAAGACAAGCATTTCTGCGGTGAGTTGTAGCCTGTGGTTGTGTTCCCAGACTATCTCTTTTACGACAAATGTTCCATCCTTTTCCTTCTTCAGCCTCATTTTAGCCCCATAATTAGTTCTGGCTGTCGTCTTGTTACGCTGTCTATTTGCTTCAGACACCTTTGATTCATAAACTCCATGGCACGTGCAATAAAGGTAGGCTCTGGTCTTAAACTTGGGGCCTTCCCTGGTAGCAAAACCCGCGTGCTTCGCATATACGTTGTAGAAGTTCTTTGTTTCTTCGAAAGTTTCAAACCTCATCTCTAGCCTTGGCAGAACATAAGCTTCAATGTCAGGTGGCTGCACGCAACAGTGACCAAACAAAAACGTAGTTATGAAAATGTTAGATGGGGTGGTCACAGCACCATGGTATGGACTATGCTTGTATGTTTTTTTTCTATATGGATACTTACATGTGTATAGCTCTGCGCTACCTCCGGTGTTTGCTGTCCTCCCTGGTTTATGGGTGCCGGTGGTGTCACCCTTGGCACATGCAGCAATGCATCTCTTGGAGGGAGCAACATTGACGAAGATCTCCGTCTCTCGTTGTACGGCCGTCTCCCCTCAGATTCATTGTGAGGTTGCTCCTGTCTATATGGCTCATATCTTGTACTTTTGAACCTGCTAGAGTGGCCAAAATTTCTGTCTCTTTGCCCTGGTCTTCCCGTCGCAACCGCTTTTGCAGCACGGATGATTGATGTTGACGGAGCGACTGGTGGAAGCCTTGTTGCAACCCATCCACGGCTTCCTGTCCTTGGCCTTTTGCATGCGCTGGGGAAGGAAAACATTTTTTGTTGGTGATATTGTTGGCCTTGTTGCAACCCAGCAGCAGCAAAGCTTGCATTCCCAGATATTGGTGTTTGCTGTATAGGAGAACCTGTCCGTGCTTCTGATGATTGCGGTGTATCTTCAAATCTTCCTATATTGTTGAAATATCTAGGCGGTATTTCTGGTGTTACCCAACCAGGTGGTGCCCCATATGTGTTTGGCTCATCAAATGCTCGCTGCGTGCGCCGCCTTGCATGCTTCTGCAAATGAGATTCAACAGTTTTGGGACTAATCTGGTTTCGTTTGCAGTCGAACTGATGAACGTTCATGTTCAACACTGATGTACTGATGTACTGTTTTTTAGCACTGTTTGTAAACTGGACATTGAACTCATGCATGACTTCTCTTTTGTTCGTCTATAACGTATGCAACTACACTAGAAGTACTCCTAGTTTATGTATCATTGAACTTACTGTGTAACTATGGCACTCTCTTATCACTATCTACTTGGACTGACGCATATGTTTAAGTTTTTTTTTACTTGAACTGAAGATAGCATATTAGATGCACTGACAGTAACCTCGACATGTTAATCGTGCATCAATGCATCTACATTACAAGTACTGCCAGTTTATGCATCACTGAACTTACTGTGTAGCAATTTTATATTTTTTTTCACTAACAGTTTTTTTACTCATTTGAACTGACGCAACTACATGACTTGTACTCTTAGAAATTGCAACATACAACTTTTCAGTGGTAGCTGAACCTTTGTCACTATCTACTTGGACTGACGCATATGTTTTAAGTTTTTTTACTTGAACTGAAGATAGCATATTAGATGCACTGACAGTAACCTCGACATGCTAATTGTGCATCAAGTGGCAGGGGTGTAAACAAACTGATGCAAGCATTTGCAATGTACTGATGCAACACAGATGCAGCACACAATTTTGTACTCATGAACCTAATAGTGTAACATGTAGGCAGAGCATAGCAGCACAGATAAACTGATGAACTAATAAATTGACAGAAACATGGTACCTATCTTCATTCAAACCCAGATCTCAAAAACTTGGTGTTGCTAGTAATGTGTGTGGGAAGGATTCATCACCTGCATCTTGTTGCATGTGACTCCATCTTCGTTTTGTTGGCGGCGTATTGGCAAGAACTTGGAAGGTGGAGCCATTGTTGTTGGGGAGACAACCATGCTTGTGGTGGAGCTCTATCGACGAGGTCCATCGAGGGGAGGAGGTAGGAGGCGTGGATCACGGCCCAGGAGAATCTCCAGCGCCCGGCGGCAGGGAGGCGCGCGGGGAAGCTCCTGCACCAGGCGGCGGGTAGGCGAGTGGGGAGGCTCCTGCACCAGACGGAGGGAGGCATGCAGGGAGGCTCCGGCGCCCGGCAGTGGGGAAGCGCGCGGGGAGGCTCCGCCGCCCGGCGGCGGGGAGGTGCGCGGGGATGCTCCGACGCCGGACGAGGTGACCGATGGTGGCGGCGGTCTGGCCGACGGCATGGCTAGATGGCGTCGCGTCGGGGGGAGTGGTGGCTGTGGATCGGGGGCCGGTGATGCAAACTCGCTATCGGTGGGTCACGGTGCTGCGGGCTCCCTCGCTCCGGCTGCCGCCGTTGCTCGCTCGCCCGCGACGGCTGGCTCCGGCGGTAGGAAGTGGGTCGGATTGGGGCTGGGTTGGTCGTGGACGCGTCGCGCCTTATAGGGGGCGAGGGTAACAGAATAATATTCTGTTACCGATGACATAATAGTCCAGCCCTGTATATATATATTGCTGTTATAAGGATGATCATGATGCCCTCATGTCCATATTTTATTTTATCGACACCTCTACCTCTAAACATGTGGACATATTTTTCTTTATCGGTTTCCGCTTGAGGACAAGCGAGGTCTAAGCTTGGGGGAGTTGATACGTCCATTTTGCATCATGCTTTCATATTATTATTTATTGCAGTATGGGCTGTTATTACATGATATATCACAATTCTTATGCCTATTCTCTCTTATTTTACAAGATTTATATGAAGAGGGAGAATGCCGGCAACTGGGATTCTTGGCTGGAAAAGGAGAAAATATTAGAGACCTATTCTGCACAGCTCCAAAAGTCCTGAAACTCCACGAAAGTCATTTTTGGAATTAATAAAAAATATTGGCGAAAGAATCAACATCACGGGGCCCACACCCTGTCCACGAGGGTGGGGGGCGCGCCCCCCAGCCTCGTGGGCCCCCTGACAGCCCTCTAGTGGCCATCTTCTGCTATATGAAGTCTTTTACCCTGGAAAAAAAAATTAGAAGCAAGCTTACGGGACGAGACTCCGCCGCCACAAGGCAGAACTTTGGCGGAACCAATCTAGGGCTCCAACGGAGCTGTTCTGCCGGGGAAACTTCCCTTCGGGAGGGGGAAATCATCACCATCGTCATCACCAATGATCCTCTCATCGTGAGGGGGAAATCATCACCATCGTCATCACCAACGATCCTCTCATCGGGAGGGGGTCAATCTCCATCAACATCTTCACCAGCACCGTCTCCTTTGAAACCCTAGTTCATCTCTTGTATCCAATCTTTGTACCAAAACCTCAGATTGGTACCTGTGGGTTGCTAGTAGTGTTGATTACTCCTTGTAGTTGATGCTAGTTGGTTTATTTGGTGGAAGATCATATGTTCAGATCCTTAATGCATATTAATACCCCTCTGATTATGAACATGAATATGCTTTGTGAGAAGTTACGTTTGTTCCTGGGGACATGGGAGAAGTCTTGCTATAAGTAGTCATGTGAATTTGGTATTCATTCAATATTTTGATGAGATGTATGTTGTCTCTCCGCTAGTGGTGTTATGTGAATGTCGACTACATGACACTTCACCATTGTTTGGGCCTAGAGGAAGGCATTGGGAAGTAATAAGTAGATGATGGGTTGCTAGAGTGACAGAAGCTTAAACCCTAGTTTATGAGTGGCTTCGTATGGGGCTGATTTGGATCCATATGTTTCATGATATGGTTAGGTTTACCTTAATACTTCTTTTGTAGTCGCGGATGATTGCAATAGGGGTTAATCATAAGTGGGATGCTTGTCCAAGAAAGGGCAGTACCCAAGCACCGGTCCACCCACATACCAAATTATCAAAGTAACGCACGCGAATCATATGAGCGTGATGAAAACTAGCTTGATGATAATTTCCATGTGTCCTCGGGAGCGCTTTTCTCATTATAAGAACTTGTCCAGGCTTGTCCTTTGCTACAAAAAGGATTGGGCCACCTTGCTACACCTTATTTACTTTCATTGCTTGTTACCCGTTACAAATTACCTTATCACAAAACTATCTGTTACCCGTAATTTTAGTGCTTGCAGAGAATACCTTACTGAAAACCACTTGTCATTTCCTTCTGCTCCTCGTTGGGTTCGACACTCTTACTTATTGAAAGGACTACGATAGATCCCCTACACTTGTGGGTCATCAGTCAACTCGGTGGGACCGATGTGCTAGGGTTAGGGTAAAACCTCAACTCGGTTTGACCGATTACACAAACTCGGTGAGACCGATTTTGGATATAAGTAAACAGAGAATTGGTAAGGCAAACTCGGTGGGACCGATTGCATATTTTGGTGGGACCGAAATTATTGCAACAGGCAATAGAGAGTTTGCAAGCCCATCTCGGTGAGACCGAGATTCCATCAGTGAGATCGAACTGATTAGGGTTTGTGGCAATGACTATGTCAAATGAACTCGATGGCCCCGGATAGATGAAATCGGTGGGGCCGAGTTTGACTTTAGGTTTAGGACATATGTGGATATGAGAAAGTGGTTGAGGGCTTTGGAGCATATCACTAAGCACTTTGAGCAAGCAAGACATTAAGCAACACCTCATCCCCTTTTAATAGTATTGGCTTTCCTATGGACTCAATGTGATCTTGGATCACTAAAATGAAAATGTAGAGTCTTGAGCTTTTGCCAATGTTTTTCCTTAGCATCTTGAAGGGGTTCCACATCTTCTTGTCCATGCCACTCCAATGTTGAACTTATCTAAAATATACTAGACGAAAATATTAGTCCAACAAGAGATATGTTGTCATTAATTACCAAAATCACCCAGGGAGCACTTGTGCTTTCACCTGCAACCAAATACAAGAAATCTCTTGTGTTCCCAACACACCCAATACAATGGAAAATTGTATAGGTGCACTAGTTCGGCGAAGAGGTGGTGATAAAAGTGTAATATGGATGGTAGAAATATATTTTTATAATCTGAATAAATAAAAACAGCAAGGTAGCAAGTAATAAAATTGAGCACAAACGGTATTGCAATGCTTGAAAATGAGGCCTAGGGTATGTACTTTCGCTAGTGCAATCTCTCGACAATGCTAATATAATTGGATCATATAACCATCCCTCAAAGTGCGATGAAGAATCACTCCAAAGTTCCTATCTAGCGGAGAATATCAGAAGAAATTGTTTGTAGGGTACGAAACCACCTCAAAGTTGTTCTTTCTGATCAATCTATTCTAGAGTTTCTACTAAAATAACATCAAGCTATTCTTTTCGATCGAACTAACCAAGAGTTCATATTAAAATAACACCAAAGAAATTTCAGATTCATAATACTCAATCCAACACAAAGAACCTCAAAGATTGCCCCAGAATTTCTATCGGAGAAATAAAAGACGAGAACATGTATCAACCCCTATGCATAGATTACCCTAATGTCACCTTGGGAATCCGCGAGTTGAGTGACAAAATACATATCAAGTGAATTAATAAGATACCCCATTGTCACCACGAGTATTCATATGCAAGACATATATCAAGTGACCTCAAATCCATAAAAGTATTCATTCTGATAAAACGAAATCTCAAAGGGAATACTCAATTCATCACAAGATAGAGAGGGGAAAACACCATATGATCCGACTATATTAACAAAGCACGCGATACATCAAGATCGTGACATCTCAAGAAAACGAGAGAGAGAGAGAGAGAGAGAGAGATTAAACACATAGGTACTAGTACAAACTCTCAACCCCGAGGGTGGACTACTCCCTCCTCATCATGGTGGCCGCCGGGATGATGAAGATGGCCACTGATGATGATTTCCCCCTCCGGTAGGGTGTCGGAACGGAGTCTAGATTGGTTTTCATGGATACAGAGGCTTGCGGCGGCGGAACTTCCGATCTAGGGTCTCGGCGAGGGTTTTTGGAATATTTGACGATTTATAGGGTGAAGAGGCGGTGTGGGAGGCCACCGAGGTGGGCACAACCCACCGGGGCGCGCCTGGGGGCCCAAGCATGCCCTCATGGGTTGTGCCCCCCTTGGGGAACCCCCCCCCCCCAGGTGCTGCTCTAGCCCATTGGATGTCTTCTGGTCCATAACAAGTCCACAAAAAGTTTCACTGCGTTTGGACTCCGTTTGGTATTGATTTTCTGTGATGTAAAAACAAGCAAAAAACAGCAGCTAGCCCTGGGCACTATGTCAATAAGTTAGTCCCAAAAAATGATACAAAGTTGCTATAAAATTATAGTAAAACATCCTAGAATGATAATATAGCGGCATGAATACTTCATAAATTATAGATACGTTGGAGACGTTTCATATGCCTAAAAACATTATAAATCACAGTAGGAAAACATGATGCAAAATGGATGTATCACTTAACGAGCTACTTGTGAAACTCGTTAGCTCGTTCGTTAAGCTCATTAAACTTAACGAGCTGAAATCGATGATTGACACTATTCATTAAGATGGGCTTAATGAGCCAAACTATCGAGCACTCATTAAGCTCGCGAGCTACGAGGTTTTGGTCTAGCCCTACGAGGGACAATCGTCTGCTTTATACCTTGTGGACCGCTGAGCCGTGTTGTGCTACTTGCCAAACATTTGTTTCTTTGTCGTAAACTATTGAGCCATTGCAACAAGGCTCATGTTAAGCTTGGTGCCTTGCAATATGAGCCCTTTTGCGCTCCTCCACGTACTGTTTCTTTCCTTTATCGTGATCTAAGCCTTTGCAACAAGACTCATGTTGCACTCGACTTTTTGCAACATAGGCTTGTTACGCCCTTCTATGCATCCTCGACTACCGCCTCAACATCGTCGCACCACCCCATCATTGTACCATGGGAAGGCAATGAGCATTGCAACACACGATCGTCGGCCTCAGGGTCATTGACGCATCTTCCCTTGCTTGAAGCGGCATCATCCCTCGTCTTGTCCTTGCAACATGAGTGAAGGGTAGGAATTCCCTCTTTCTAAATCCTTTCCTACTTTTTATTTTCTATATCTCTAACCCACGAGCTTTCTTAATCTTATACAATTTCGCAACCCCATATTGCCATGAAAAGAAAGGGAGACAAACGGAGGAGTTGGGTGAGGGAAATGGGGTAAGCCCCCTGTACCGCGATGGAGAGAGAGAGAAAAGAAAGAGGTGGGTGGAGGAAAGGGATAAGGCCAAGCCGTTCACATGGAAGAGATAGTGGCACACTAGCCCATAGTACACGTGTCAAGCGCACAAGACGACAGACAGAACATGTGTATCAGCTGGTTGAGCCAAAGCATTTTCCTTTTATTTTTAGATCACACCAAAAATGTTTTTTACCATGAAAAAATATAGAAGTTAGTATACATTTCTACATATGCGCTTTTAGATATTTTTTGAACATTTTGAAGGAAATGTGCCCTAGAGGCAATAATAAAGTTGTTATTTTATATTTCCTTATTAATGATAAAGGTTTATTATTCATGCTAGAATTGTATTGATCGGAAACCTAAATACATGTGTGAATATATAAACAAACACCATGTCCCTAGTAAGCCTCTACTTGACTAGCTCGTCGATCAAAGATGGTTAAGGTTTCCTCACCATGGACATGATTTTTCATTTGATAATGGGATCCCATCATTAGGAGAATGACATGATGGACAAAACCCATCCGTTAGCTTAACATTATGATTGTTCTGTTTTATTGCTATTGCTTTCTTCATGTCAAATACATATTCCTTCGACTATGAGATTATGCAACTCTCAGATACCGAAAGAATGCCTTGTGTGCTTTCAAACGTCACAACGTAATTGGGTGATTATAAAGATGCTCTACAGGTATCTTCGAAGGTGTTTTTTGAGTTGGCATAGATCGAGATTAGGATTTTTCACTCCAAGTATCGGAGAGGTATCTCTGGGCCCTCTCAGTAATACACATCATAAGCTTGCAAGCAAACGACTAAGGAGTTGGTCATGAGGTGATGTATTACGGAATGAGTAAAGAGACTTGCCGGTAGGGGTGGACTAACGAGCAGCTCGGCTTGTTAAGCTCATACTCGTTAAACTCGTGCTCATTAAGGCTTGGCTCGTTAAGCTCGTTAACATTAACGAGCAGAAAACCCTGCTCGGCTCAGCTTGTTTGAAGCTCGTTAAGCTCATGAGCGCTCGCAAGCGCTCGTTAATAGATTATAATGTGACACGATATACATAATGAATGTGTAGGTATGGTTTTCAAGATGAAATATGCTGACTACAAAAAGAAATGAAGTAGTTTGTTGCCTCATATGTCCATTAGATTAAATAGATGGGCTGAGGTGCTACAAAAAAAATTGTCAGCAAGTTGATAATATGTGTTGTCTTATTACTAACAAGCTTAACGAGCTACTCATGAAAATCGTTAGCTCGCTCGTTAAGCTCGTTAAGCTTAACGAGCTAAAATTAATTATTGGCTCTGTTCATTAAGAAGCGAGCTACGAGCTTAATGAGCCGAACTATCAAGCGCTCATTAAGCTCGCGAGCTACGAGCCTTTGGTCCAGCCCTACTTGCCGGTAATGAGATTGAACTAGGTATGAAGATACCGACGATCGAATCGAGGGCAAGTAACGTACCGATAGACAAAAGGAATTATGTATGTTGTCATAATGGGTCGATCGATAAAGATCTTCGTAAAATATGTAGGAGCCAATATGGGCATCCAGGTTCCGCTATTGGTTATTGACCAGAGAGGTCTCTCGGTCATGTCTACATAGTTCTTGAACCCATAGGGTCCGCACGCTTAAAGTTCAATGACGATATTGTATATATGAGTTATGTGATTTGGTCACCGATGTTGTTCGGAGTCCCAGATGAGATCACGGCGTGACGAGGAGTCTCGAAATGGTCGAGAGGTAAAGATTGATATATAGGACGATAGTATTCCGACATCGGAAGTGTTCCAGAGGATACCGGGTACATATCGGGTCGTCGGAAGGGGTTTCGGGCACCCCCGGCAAAGATATGGGCCTTATGGGCCAAGAGGGGAAACGCACCAGCCACCAGGGGCTGGTGCGCCCCCCATATGGGCCGAACCAAGGGGAGAAGGAAAGAGGGGAAGAGAAAGGAAAGGGGGATTCGGCCTCCCCCTTCCCTTCCCCCCTCCACTTTCCTTCCCCCTCCGGCATATATGGCAGGGGGCGCGGCCAAGGAGGAACCCAAGTAGGTTCGGTCCTACCTGGGGCGCCTCCTGACCTCTCCCCTCCCCTCCCATCTATATATATGTGGGGCACCCCTAGCACACACCATACAATTTTCTAGTTGTGTGCAGCGCCCCCCTCCACCATTTACACCCTCGGTCATATTTTCGCAGTGCTTAGGCTGTGAGGATCACTTCACCATCACCGTCACCATGCCGCCGTGCTGACAGAACTCATCCACTACCTTGACATCTTGCTGGATCAAGAAGGCGAGGGACATCACTGAGCTAAACGTGTGCAGAACGCGGAGGTGTCGTGCGTTTGGTACTTGATCGGTTGAAATGTGAAGAAGTTCGACTACATCAACCGCGTGGTTAAACGCTTACGCTTATGGTCTACGAGGGTACGTAGATACTCTCCCCCTCATTGCTATGCATCTCCATGGATAGATCATTGCGTGTGCGTAGAACTTTTTTTGTTTTCCATGCAACAATTCCCAACAGTGGCATCATGAGCCACATCTATGCATAGATGATATGCACGAGTAGAACATAAAGAGTTGTGGGCGGTTGTAATGCCCCGGATTCGATGTGCCAGGTGTCTTCCAGTTATTCGCCATTGTTTCCATGTCATTTGCTTGCGTGTTGCTTATTTCCATGTCATCATGTGCATTTCATTTTGCATATGTGTTCGTCTCATGCATTCGAGCATTTTCCCCGTTGTCCGTTTTGCAATCCGGCACACCTATGTCCTCCGGCGTCCCCCTTTTTGTCTCTTGTTGTGAGCGGGTGTTAAACTTTCTCGGAATGGCTCGAGGTTTTCCAAGCGGCCTTGGTGTAGCACCGGTAGACCGCCTGTCAAGTTTCGTGCCATTTGGAGGTCGTTTGATACTCCAACGGTTAACCGGGTAACCGTAAAAAGCCCCTTTCGTCTTGCAGCCCAACACCCCTCAAAAGTGGCCAAAAACCCATCCTAACCCCCTACATGATCTCGGTCGTTCGATCACGATCGTGTGGGCGAAAACCGCTTCTCATTTGGACTCTCCTAGCTCCCTCTATCTATAAATATGCCCTCCCCGTCCAAATTCACGGATGAATCTCCCCCGAAACCCTAGCCTTCTTCCTCTCCGCGCCACCGGATAAAAATCCCGTGCCCGGACATGTCCGTCCATCCCCGCGCTGCCGCTCCAGC
>NC_057813.1:539466783-539474000 GCF_018294505.1 Triticum aestivum | reverse complement strand
CGTCCTCCGCCCCATCCCGCCGGCGCCTGCAACTCCGGCCGCCGGAGTGCGCCGCCTCGCCGGAGGCCGCGTCCTCGCCCCGCCGCCGGGTTTCCTCCACCGCGCCGCCTCGCCTCTGCCGTGCTTCCTCCCGACCCTCTCCGGTACCCTCTCCCTCATCTCCGGCCGCCTTCCACCTCAACTCCGGCGAGAAGACCGGCGAACCTCGAAGCCCGTGCCGAAGAACCCTAGATCTGGAAATTTGAGGTTGACCCCGTTATTTTCGTCCAAGTCCCTGTTATTTTGACATTATCATGCCATGTTCATCACATCATATCTCCATGCATATTCCTCCGTTTCGTGCGTGTAATATATCAAAATGTTCATCATGATGTGCTCTTCATTTCGTTCCACTGTGCCATCTTTGTTTGAGTTCATCTTGATGCCCGAATCATCGTTGCAAGAGTGCTATATGATGTTAATCTGCTGAAACTGATATTACATGTTCATTTGTCATTTTTGCCATGTTTGATGTGTGCATCCTATGAGGTTGATGTCTACATGTGTTTTGTGCTACATCATGCCATCTTTACAGGGGTGTATGCCATGTATTTGTGTGATCAATGTGGTGACTAGAACAAGCATGAAAACTAGGCTTCGTGATGTTGCTGATTTCAGTCCCTGTTCTGCTGTTATTTTTATGCCATGTAAACTTGATGCTACAGAGAGATCCAAGCATATTTTGAGATACTTCAGTAAGGATGTTTTGAACATGTGGTTATTCTCTATCCATTCATGCCCCTGTTTGCAATTATGGAGTGGTCTAGCATGTCACGTTCTTGCTCTACTTTTGCTATAAAATGTTTCCTAGCAGATTGTTTACATGTTATTCAATTTTGCCAAGGTTGTTGTAGTTGATCCTTGCATGCTATAAACTTGTTCTTGCCATGGTTAGTTTCATGAACATGTCTTCTTGCTGATGCTATGCTTATCTTGTCATGCAATGACTTGTGGTGAGTGAATCGAGCTCGTGAAGTAGTGTACTTGCTGTTACTGTTTTGCTAGGCTGAATCTGTTATTTTGTGATGCTATGAAAACCTGCTGCTACAAGTCATTCTATGCATAATCTGGAGATGTTCACTAAGGATGTTTTGTTATACATATCATGCTCTATCCATCCATGCCACTGGTTGCATTTATATCCTGCTGTAGCTTGTTGTAATCTTGCTCCAAAGTTGCTAAATAATGTTGCTGTCATTCTGTTAACATTAAGTTCAGTTTTGCCATGTGTTTTGCTAGTGATCCATGCACCCTATGGACTTGATCTTGCCATGCTTAGCTTCATAAACATGTATTCTTACTTTTGGTTGCCTTGCCATGCCATGTATTGCTCTGTAGTGAGTGGTACAAGCTCACCAACATGCCTACTTATCGTTGTTCTTGCCATGTATGAATCTGTAATATCTTTTGCTATGTTTACATGGGTGCCATCATATCTTCTGATCCTTTTTGGCTCATGGTCAGTAAAGGACTTTTGTTCTATGGGTTTAGTAGATTCATTCCATGCCTTTGTTTGCTATGTTAAGTTCCTGCAACATGTTGTTTGATAGCTCTAAACATTGCAACCTGATGTTATTTCTGCAAAGTCTGAAACTGTTATTATTTGCAATCTTGCCATGTGCTTTGGAGCATGTCCTAGTGATTTCTGGAGATAGCTCAGTGTTCATGTTTTGTCATGCTTTACCTGTACATCATGTCCATGCCTTTGGTTTTGATGTTGGGGTGCTATAGCATGTTGTTTTGATGCTTGCAATATGCCTAGTTGCTGTTTTGGACAGCTTGTCCTTTAAACTTGTATAGTGTGTGTGTTGAACCGTTGCTCCGTTGTGAGTGTGCTCTATATGAAACTTGCTTGATTTTGCATGTAGTTTCATATTATCATGTTGCATCCTTGTTTAGAGGTGTTTGCTTGATGTTTGTATGCTTTTTGCATCAATGCCATGTTTAACTTGTATTGCTCATATCTTCTAGGCCGTAGCTCCAAATCTAATGAAGTTTATATGTAACTTGACTAGAATCTCATGTAGATCATCATGGTGCATTTTAACTTGCTGTTTAACAACTTGAACATAATGTTTATTCAGATCTGGACCAATTTCGAAACTTGCATATGAGGACTTACCGGAATTGTTATATGTTGTTTCCGGCCTCAATTAAACTTGCCTTGATGTGTTGCTCTTGTTTGCATCATCTCTTGCCATGAGTAGCTTCATGTAGCCTTGTCATGCATCATGTTTGGTTGTGCATCATGTCTTGTCTATGTGTGGTGTGTTTACCATGTTGTGTGCTTCTTCTCGATAGTTCCCGTTTCGTTGCGATCGTGAGGATTCGTTCGTCTACGCTTGGTTCGTCTTTGTGGCTTCATCTTCTTCATGGACTCATTCTTCTTCCTAGCGGGATTTCAGGCAAGATGACCGCTACCCTGGATCTCACTAGTATCATTGCTATGCTAGTTGCTTCGTTCTATCGCTATGCCGCGTTACCTATCTTTTGCTCATCAAGCCTCCCAAATTGCCATGAACCTCTAACCTTTTTCACCCTTCCTAGCAAACCATTGCTTGGCTATGTTACCGCTTTGCTCAGCCCCTCTTATAGCGTTGTTAGTTGCAGGTGAAGTTGAAGATTGCTCCATGGTGGACAGGTTTATGTTGGGATATCACAATATCTCTTATTTAATTAATGCATCTATATACTTGGTAAAGGGTGGAAGGCTCGGCCCTATGCCTGGTGTTTTGTTCCACTCTTGCCGCCCTAGTCTCCGTCATACCGGTGTTATGTTCCCGGATTTTGCGTTCCTTACGCGGTTGGGTGATTTATGGGACCCCCTTGACAGTTCGCTTTGAATAAAACTCCTCCAGCAAGGCCCAACCTTGGTTTTACCATTTGCCTCACCATCACCTACATTTCCCTTGGGAGTAATTAACCCGAGGGTCATCTTTATTTTAGCCCCCCGGGCCAATGCTTGTCTAAGTGTTGGTCCAAACCGAGCGATGTCCGGCGCCCCCTGGGCAATCAGGGTCTATGCCAACCCGACGTCTGGCTCATCCGGTGTGCCCTGAGAACGAGATATGTGCAGCTCCTATCGGGATTTGTCGGCACAACGGGAGGCTTTGCTGGTCTTGTTTTACCATTGTCGAAATGTCTTGTAAACCGGGATTCCGGGTCTGATCGGGTCTTCCTGGGAGAAGGTATATCCTTCGTTGATCGCGAGAGCTTATCATGGGCTAAGTTGGGACACCCCTGCAGGGTATAAACTTTCGAAAGTTGTGCCCGCGGTTATGGGCAGATGGGAATTTGTTAATGTCCGGTTGTAGATAACTTGACACCAGATCCGAATTGAAACACATCAACCGCGTGTGTAGCCGTGATGGTCTCTTTTCGGCGGAGTCCGGGAAGTGAACACGGTTTTTGGGTTATGTTTGACGTAAGTAGGAGTTCAGGATCACTTCTTGATCATTGCTAGCTTCACGACCGTTCCATTTGCTCTCTTCTCGCTCTTATTTGCGTATGTTAGCCACCATATATGCTTAGTCGCTGCTGCAACCTCATCACTTTACCCCTTCCATTCCCTTTAAGCTTTGCTAGTCTTGATACCCATGGTAATGGGATTGCTGAGTCCTCGTGGCTCACAGATTACTACAACAACAGTTGCAGGTACAGGTTATGCGATGATCATGACGCGAGAGGGATGCTTGCTTGCTTGAGTTCTTCTTCTGCTTCTTCTTCGATCAGGGGGTAGGTTCTAGGTCGGCAGCCTGGGCTAGCAGGGTGGATGTCGTTTGAGTTACTGTTTGTGTTTCATCCGTAGTCGGATGGTGTTCTTATGTATGATGATGTTGTATTCGGGTGGCATTGTATGCCTTTTGTATGTATCCCCATCTATTATGTAATGTTGATGTAACGATATCCACCTTGCAAAAGCGTTTCAATATGCGGTTCTATCCTTGGTGGGACCTTCGAGTCTCTTTAGGATAGTATCGCATATTGGGCGTGACAAGTTGGTATCAGAGCCTCGACCAACCCTAGGAGCCCCCTTGTTTGATCGTGTAGTTTGGCCGTTGTCGAGTCTAGAAGAAAACTGTTTTTGGAGTCTAATTATATCAGAGAGTAGGAATTCTTTTTACTCCTCATCCCCTTCGTCGCTCTGGTAAGGAATCTTGACGTATGTGTTTTGAATTACTCCTCTTCCATTTTCAAACTTTCTTTAGGATCACGCAGTCGGTTTTCCGGTAGTTGTTCCTCAGCTCTTTTTATCCGGTGCAGTTCTCGTCAAGTTGACTCGAGCCTCTTCATCTTTGAGTTCAATCCTCAGTTGTTTTCTTTCCCACCCGCCCACCCTTCTTCTTCTCGGAATTGGAGTCCATACTCGAGTATCCATCCTACTCGTGCGAAGTCTTTGCTTTCTTTCCTCAATTATTTCAACCGGTGTTTTCTCTTCAAGATATTCGTTGATTTCCCCTCCCAAGTTGCCTTTGTTTTTCCCGCCCTCCCACCTCTTCTTCTCGGAGCCTGAGTCTGTTTCGAGCATCAATTTCATTCGTACGGAGCCTCTTCAGTCGTCCCTCAATTATTTCAACCGGTGAATCCTCGTCTCGTTCGTCATTCTTCATTCCTTTTCTTTTTCTGGTGGACCCAATTCAAGTATTCGGTGTTGATAACATTCTATTCCTCGGCTCAAGTGTTTTTTTATTGCTCGTTCGCCTCTCGCCAGTTTATCCTTCCGGAGTGTTCAAGACATCTCAGAAGATCCGTCTGTGTTCCAACTAATTCGAGGTTGTCACCTCATTCAAATATTTCTATTGTTCCGGTGCATCATCTATCTTTTCAACAATCCTTTTCAACGGTGTTCTTATCTTTAGTGGGCCCTAACCCACGGGTCTTTTCCCAGGATCTTACCTGACTCTACAAATTTCCTGGAGTTATTCTTAAACTCTTTTCAAGTGTGACGTAAGAATGGATTCTATCGGTCACATGCCTTTCAAGATCGATTTCACATCATTTCATTGTTGGCTCAACCTCTTTGCTTTTCACTCACCCGGAGCACCTCAGTATTTTGGTGGTGTTTTTCGTCGTCAGTTGAAGACCGAAGAAGAGTTTTTCCTCTAAATCTTGTCTGTTCCCTCAAAGATTCGTGGTTCTAGCTTCATATCATCCTCTCAAATTATTTCAGTTTGTCAGATATTCTTTCTTAATCATCCGGAGTATGTCAGAAGTTGTTTTTCCGTTTCTTCCACTGTAGGCCATCATTCCAGAGAATTCTTCGTCCTCACATTTTAGCTACCGTTATCCAATTATCTCGGTGCTTCGTTCAAGTGTTCTTTAACCAGCTCATGATCTCTTTGTTCTTTTGCATCTAAATACCCTCGAGCATATTTGTTCTTCTAAGTCTTCCCGGTGATTCATTCCCTTTCGTCAATCATTTTCGAATTCTAACGGTGGTTTGTTCAAGATTCTTTTTCCTTGATTATTATATAAATTCGTTTGTTCTTTCCAATCCTACCGGTGGTTCATGAAGACCTTCTCAAGTTTGCGACATGTCACTTCTCAATCCTTTTCAAGAAGAATAAGTAATATGTGAAATCCATTGCTTGTCATCAATTTAATTTGATGAAGGATAAGCATACAATAAATCTTATTCTTATTTCATCCAAGTAATTAATCCCTTACTTCGGAGTTTGTGCTTGATGAATAAATTCTAGTTCCAAGTGTTTTCATCTTTTTCTTTTCCGGAGTTCAATTTCCTCAGCCATTTCGTCGGAACCTCCATCTAAATCACCGCAAGGCTCATCTTATTCTTTTTCCTTCTTTCTATCTCAGCATCCTTTTGTCACCGGAGTTCTTCATGGTGATTCTTCATGATTTAATTCATTCTTCAAGTGTTCATCAAGATTTTGTCGGAGGAGTTCAAGTATCTTTTCTTCTCGCATCTTGAAGTGCAAAAATTCTCCGTATTCTTTTGAAGTGGAGTTTGCATTTCTTCGTTCTTCTAAGCTATCCAATCATTTCCGGTTGTGGCCGGTTATCATCTTATGATCTTGAGATGTTACCTATAAGTCCACAACAAGCCTATTCTTTTCGTTGTTGATTTTCTCAACAACTCCGTTCAACCCTTCCTTCTAAGTTCTTTTCATTCTACTGCAATTCTTCCGGAGGCATTGTTCTTTTCATCAAGTGTCATTCCATCCTCTCAAGTTCTTGTTCTATTCCTCCATGTTTCAGTCGGACTGCTGCCTAAATCCTTTCAGTCTTATTCGTTTCTTATCTCGTTATAACTGGAGTGGTTTCATAGTCTATCTGATTCCGTGAGCTTTCGATTCTCGTCATTCTCGTCGTTCCTCTCTTCTTCTCGAGTGCTCTCGATTCTTTGCCTTTTCTCTTGAGTTCCTGTTTCACCTCATCCCTTTTCTCTTTCGTCTCGGTCCTAAGATCTCGGGACGAGATCTCTTGTTAGTGGAGGAGTGTTGTAACACCCCGGATTCCATGCGCCAGGTGTCTTCCAGTTATTCTCCATCGTTGCCATGTCATTTGCT
Organism: Triticum aestivum; assembly: GCF_018294505.1. Lineage (NCBI taxonomy): Eukaryota > Viridiplantae > Streptophyta > Magnoliopsida > Poales > Poaceae > Triticum > Triticum aestivum. Next base: position 539,467,431 of record NC_057813.1, on the reverse strand, counting down.
TGCGTGTTGCATATTTCCATGTCATCATGTGCATTTCATTTTGCATACGTGTTCGTCTCATGCATTTGAGCATTTTCCCCGTTGTCTGTTTTGCAATCCGGCACACCTATGTCCTCCGGCGTCCCCCTTTTTGTCTCTTGTTGTGAGCGGGTGTTAAACTTTCTCGGAATGGCCCGAGGTTTGCCAAGCGGCCTTGGTATAGCACCGGTAGACCGGCTGTCAAGTTTCGTGCCATTTGGAGGTCGTTTAATACTCCAATGGTTAACCGGGTAACTGTAAAAAGCCCCTTTTGTCTTGAAGCCCAACACCCCTCCAAAGTGGACCAAAACCCATCCTAACCCACTACATGCTCTCGGTCGTTCGATCACGATCGTGTGGGCGAAAACCGCTCCTCATTTGGACTCTCCTAGCTCCCTCTATCTATAAATATGCCCTCCCCGTCCAAATTCGCGGATGAATCTCCCCCGAAACCCTAGCCTTCTTCCTCTCCGCGCCGCCGGACAAAAATCCCGCGCCCGAACATGTCCGTCCGTCCCCGTGCTGCCGCTCCAGCCAACGGGGGAGCGCCACGTCGCCCGATCCGGCTCCCCCGCCGCAGCCCGCCGAGGCCCATCGCAGGCCCGCCCCTGGGCCGATCTGGGCCCAGGC